>NW_026372871.1:0-205 GCF_001194135.2 Octopus bimaculoides | reverse complement strand
CTATCTATCTATCTATCTATCTATCTATCTATATCTCCATCTATCTATCTACATGTCTGTCTGTCTGTCTGTCTATCTATATATCTGCCTACCTACCTACCTACCTACCTACCTACTATCGATGCTTCTTTCTTTCTCTCTATCACATGGCCATTGCTGTGTGTTAAGAAGCTTGCTTCCCAACCACATGGTTCCAGGTTCAGTC
>NW_026372870.1:0-268 GCF_001194135.2 Octopus bimaculoides | reverse complement strand
ATTATTATTATTATTATTATTATTGTCGTTGTTGCTTTTCTTCTTCCTCTATCTTCAAAGTTTCTTCCATTTCTCGCCGAGTGTTTTCCGTACACCTTGTGTAGAGTAGCTCATTGTATTCTATTTCAGGCTCCTTCAGCAATTTGTCTACACCTTTGCATCATTATTATTAGTGAGCGCATGCTATCAAATTGTCACTGCGTAAAACATACGAATGAGCATATTATTATTATTATTATTCAGTAGTTTTATTTTTATAACGTGCTTT
>NW_026372869.1:0-253 GCF_001194135.2 Octopus bimaculoides | reverse complement strand
GTCTATCAATATCCCTATTACGAATATAACGGCCACACATTCTGCCAAAATGTTATAGTAGTACTTACCAAGCATCAACTTGCCAATGTCTTGACTTAAGTAGTCCAAGAGTTCAGTGCTTGAGACGCCAACACTGATTAACGCAGCAACCATGGCCCCAGCGCTTGCACCAGCCAAGCGTTTTGTATTATTTAATACACCAAGTTCTTCAAGGACCTGGAAACAAAAGAAAACAACAACAGCTCAGTTTAAA
>NW_026372868.1:0-260 GCF_001194135.2 Octopus bimaculoides | reverse complement strand
CATTTGACTGCAGCCATGCTGGAGCACCGCCTTTAGTCGAGCAAATCTACTCCAGGATTTATTCTTTCTAAGCCTAGTATTTATTCTATCGGTTTCTTTTGCCGACCCGCTTAGTTATGGAGACGTAAACGCACCAGCATCCGTTGTCAAGCGATGTTAGGGGGAGAAACACAGACACACAAACTCACACACACACACATACCTACACACATATATATATAGATTCAAGGCTTGAATATGGTACTTATGTGAAGGCACCC
>NW_026372867.1:0-209 GCF_001194135.2 Octopus bimaculoides | reverse complement strand
ACATTTTTTCAATTTCTATTAGCAAGTCTTTATATTTATTGATCTTGTCATATTCTTTCGCCGCTATATTATGTCAATTAATAAACACGTCTTCTTCTTCTTCTTCTTCTTATTATTATTATTATTATTATGATCAGGATGATCCTTGTGAATGGGACTACTCTGAGCATGTGCTTATAGGCGAGAGGGAGTAGAGAGGAGAGGGCTAC
>NW_026372866.1:0-598 GCF_001194135.2 Octopus bimaculoides | reverse complement strand
TCTCTCTCTCTCTCTCTCTCTCTCTCTCTCTCTCTCTTTCTCTCCTTGTTCCTTCGTCCTCACGCTCTTTCTCCATCTCTCTGACATATTGGCTTATCAGAAAATGGAATCAGATTTTAACCTGGGTAACTTCCCTTGAACATTTTTAGATGATTAAAATCTCTGTCTTAAATAGCAACCTTATTTATTACTGCTCATATTCACGCTTCTTACATTTTTTTTCTGGTCGGGTCAGTCGACAAAAATTGGTATCGTTCTTCTTATTCTTGCTCCTCCATTCTTCGTCGTCTTCGTCGTTTCGTTGCCGCTGTTGTTACTGTTGTTGTTAGTATTGTTCCTTATCTTTTGCTTTTTATAGCTGTTTTATTGTTTCAGCTATTCCTTGTATTCCCCAAAGAATGATATAAGTGTCATGGCAGACAGTTTATGACAAACGCTTTACCTATCTTATTTTATCAATTCTTGGAGGTGGTGGCACTTTAGCTACTATTGTTATGATTCTTGTTGTTGTTGTTGTTGTTGCTGTTGTAGTCGCTGTTGTTGTTATTGATGTTGTATTGTTATGCCCCTTTATATTTTCTTTCTTTTTTTTTTTTTT
>NW_026372864.1:0-298 GCF_001194135.2 Octopus bimaculoides | reverse complement strand
TATTTATAGTTCTGATTGATCAGAGTTGACCTTGAGTCAAATCGTAATACCAACGCCACCACAACCAGCGGCATCTTCAGCAGCAGTGCTCTGCAAGTATAATGTCCTTCACAGCTGACGCAGTTAACTGAATGTCACGTTATAAGGTCTGGTTTTAACTAGGACATCTGACACGTTAACAATATCTTCATTAGTGGCTAAATCATACATAATGTATATGGATCGTTTCTGTGGCTTGTCAGGAGAGTGTGCCCCAATAGCTCAGAGGTTTAGAGCACTGGTCTCGTAAACCAGGGGT
>NW_026372863.1:0-798 GCF_001194135.2 Octopus bimaculoides | reverse complement strand
ATATATATATATATATATATATTTATTTATATTTATATATATGTGTCTAACATAAAACAACAAGAGGAAAACGCATGCTCACAATGGACATGAACATGCTCAATCCCTCATCAGTTATCGATCAAATATCATCACAATTTCAGCACACACGCATATGTAGTGTGGGAGAGTAGAGGTTGTTGTGAACAATTTTAATGCCTTATTAAATTGTTAAGATTTTATCTTTTGATTAGCCAAATCTAATAACATGACTAAAAAGTTCCATTACATTATATTATATTCCATTATTTTTATTTAAGGGGGAAAATATCTCTCGCTGAGATTGTTGTTTTATTGGATAGGGTTCAATTTCAAATCAAAGGCAAGGCTTTATTTGAATGTTGTCACTAATTAACAGTGATGCTCTATCTAGCAACAGCTGTATTATTAATATCTCTTATCATAACCAAATCACTACTATTATATTATGGTAGGGAAACATCTAATCCATGCCACACAGATACAAAATTATTGAATCTTGTGATCGAACAGAATCAATAACTAATTTTTTTTTTCTTTCACTTGTTTGTCATTAAATTGCAGCCATGCTGGGGCACCACCTTGTAGGGTTTTAGTTGAACAAATTAACCCAAGTATTTTTTTTTTTTATGTCTATCGATCTCTTACCAGACTGCTAAGTTATTAGGGCATAAACTAAACACTGGTTGTCAAGTGATGGTGGAAGCAGGGACAATCATGTAGACCCATACACTCGTTTGTATGTGTGTATATATATATATATATATATATATATATATA
>NW_026372862.1:0-910 GCF_001194135.2 Octopus bimaculoides | reverse complement strand
ATTTCACTTGCCTCAACAGGTCTTCGCAAGCAGAGTTTAGTGTCCGATGAAGTAAAGATATGCATAAGTGAGCTGGCTACATTTCTGGCAGAGGCCACGGATTATGGTCTCACTAGGCTTGCCGGGTCTTCTCACGCACAGCATATTTCCAAAGGTCCTGGTCACTGGTTATTGCCTCGGTGAGGCCTAATGTTCGAAGATCGTGCTTCACCACCTCATCCCAGGTCTTCCTCTTCTACAGGTTCCCTCAACCGCTAGGGTGTGGCACTTTTTCACACAACTATCCTCATCCATTCTTGCCACATGACCATACCAGGGCAATCGTCTCTCTTGCACACCACAACTGATGCTTCTTAGGTCTAATTTTGCTCTCAAGGTACTTACACTCTGTTGAGTATACACACTGACATTACACATCCAACGGAGCATACTGGCTTCGTTTCTTGCAAGCTTACGCATGTCCTCAGCAGTCACAGCCCATGTTTCACTGCCATGTAGCATGGCGGTTCGTGCACATGCGTCATACAGTCTACCTTTTACTCTGAGCGAGAGGCCCTTTGTCACCAGCATCTTAGGCTATTCTTATTCTAGCAACTACACTTTCAGCGCACCCTCCCCTGCTACTAAATTGGTCACCTAGATAGCGGAAGCTATCAACTACTTCTAGTTTTTCTCCCT
The DNA here is from genome assembly GCF_001194135.2 of Octopus bimaculoides. Lineage (NCBI taxonomy): Eukaryota > Metazoa > Mollusca > Cephalopoda > Octopoda > Octopodidae > Octopus > Octopus bimaculoides. The sequence goes on along the minus strand of NW_026372862.1, from coordinate 232 downwards.
GGAATGTGGCAAACGTTGTTTTCTGCACATTTTCAGTGTTTATTGCTTCTGAGCATCTGTCGCATACAAAAACTATCTTGCTAGTTAACCTTCCTTTGATATTGCTGCACCTCTTATGTGTCCATAGCTTACACTGGGTACATCTTATGGAGTTTCTACCTATGCTTTTTCTACAGATTGAACAAGGCCATCTACCTGAAGGGGTTTGTGTTTTGTCTACCTTCCTACTTAT
>NW_026372861.1:0-425 GCF_001194135.2 Octopus bimaculoides | reverse complement strand
AACCTTGCCCAGACTTGTGCCTCGGAGGGGAACTTTCTAGGTGCAATCCTGTCTTTGTGAGGGTGCATGGCCTAGTGGTTAGGGTGTTGCACTCATTATCTAGTGATCTCGATTTCAATTCCTAGACTGGGTGGTGCATTGTATTTTTGAGCAAAACACTTCATCTCACATTACTCTACAATAACTTCAACACCTGATGCATGGCACACAGTGCACCTGTTTAGACAGCGTTGATTTGATGGAGAGAGTGAGTTAATGTACAGCACATACATTTGATCACCATAAACAAATCATTGGTAAAAGCTGAATACTCATATGTTATCATTGATGGGTGAGTCCATCATCATCATATATATATATGTATTTTGTTTTGAGATTCAGTTTGCAAGATTCTTTATGTGAGTTCGTGTGTTGAAGCATATTCC
>NW_026372860.1:0-209 GCF_001194135.2 Octopus bimaculoides | reverse complement strand
GACAGACAGACAGACAGACAGACAGACAGACAGACAGACATGGATGTAGATATACATATTTATATACGTATATATGTATATATGTGTGTGTGTGTGTGTGTGTGTATGTATATGTGTATATGCATATATATATATATACATATATATATATGCGTATATAGATATAAATATACAAACGTATATATATGTGTGTGTATATATATGTATAT
>NW_026372859.1:0-633 GCF_001194135.2 Octopus bimaculoides | reverse complement strand
TTGTCTTGGCACATGTGTTGAGACAGGAATAAAACAATTCCGCATTGAATCTATTCCGTGTATATATTTGATTAATAAATTCAAAAAGGGGTAAAACTCTTTTACAAGAATTTTTTCATAAACAATACTATGCTTATGAGCGGAGTCTAGATGCTTCTGTTGGTTGTGTTTCCTCGCATTCGGTACTAAAAATGTGTTTATTTTGAGAAGTCCAGTGTGTGGCATTATTATTCTGTAGTAATGCCCCATATATAAATATAAACGTATAATTATATTCTTGGGAATAGAAATTTCCCTTATGAATTTTTTTACACACTGGCTTCTTGATAAAATTCTTGTAAAAGAGTTTTACTCCTTTTTGAATTTATATATATATGTATGAGTTAGAGGTTAGACAACCATCTAAGGGATAATAAGTATCCAATACACTACTGGATGTATACCTATATATATATTCAAATGCTTACTGTTGTAAGACAATAGTGCATTGTGAATAATGGGTATGTGTGGAGGTAAACGAAAGTTTAACCAGAATCTATAAGGCAAGGAAGAAAATGAAGAAGATAATTAAAGCATCAGGTTAAAACATCAGCTAGATCTATTTATTAATTACAATCATATGAATATATATAT
>NW_026372858.1:0-472 GCF_001194135.2 Octopus bimaculoides | reverse complement strand
AACAGATTGCATTTTATGGAACCTTATGGATATGGAAAGAATTATTTTAAAAACCGGACTTTCGCTTTGGTTGCCAGAATCGATTGCATGAACGCTAACTTGATCATTGGTGGCATGGTAACGTGAGTTTTCATGGACGATACCAGATTATCTCTGATAATCTTACACGGTGCCATATCGCTGTTGGATATATAGAGACACGTTGTCTTGGTGGATCGTAATATCAGCTGTAAGTGATATCTGCCAATAAACACTATGAATTCTACGGAAATTTGATCCAGAATAATTGAGAAGGGAATTGTTTTTGATAGGCAGAAAGACGGAATCATGTGCAGAGATCGTTATCATATTGAGAAACTGGCCTGGTGAATGCTGAAAGCAATTAAATAGAAATGACAGTGAAATGATATGAGAATATTCATCAAGGTAATAACAACCGTCATAGTTTCATAGACGCGCCTATATATATATA
>NW_026372857.1:0-432 GCF_001194135.2 Octopus bimaculoides | reverse complement strand
CACAAGTCGCAACCTACGACAGAATTTTGGGATATCTTCCTTTAGTTCATAGTTGCTGACTGTTGGTGTAGGTGTAAATTTCAGGCCTTTTAACAGGAGTTGGATTTCATCAGTGTCAAGATCTCTTTTGGAAAGATTAATTATTTTAGGATCTATACGACTAGTTATTTTGGGTATGTTACCTCTTGGAATTTTTCTTTCTCTGGTGTTTGTTGTCCTGACATTAAATAATAGATTCTTTTCTGTTTGTGATTTCTATTTTTGTTGGTGTTAACTTGAAGTTTGTGATTTGCCTGTGTTATTTTACCTGGCTTTGTTATGTTCTCTGTCCTATTTTTGGAATTATACATCTTATTTTTCAATTTCTTGTTAGTATTCTTGTTAGTTTGATCTTAGTATTGATATATATATATATATATATATATATATATA
>NW_026372856.1:0-291 GCF_001194135.2 Octopus bimaculoides | reverse complement strand
ATATATATATATATATATATATATATATATGCACTATATATACACATATTCATATTACTTATATGTGTGTATGCATACATATGTATATATATGTATGTGTGTATATATGTATATACGCACACATACATATATACATCCATAGTTACACTCTTATTATATTTGTAAGTCAGTGTGTGGTTGCATATAATTAAAATCTGAGGAACGACATATAACTTCTCTCATATTCAACATATTTAATATAGATACTAATACATACATACTTACATACATACATACATACATACATACATA
>NW_026372855.1:0-409 GCF_001194135.2 Octopus bimaculoides | reverse complement strand
ACACACACACACACACACACACACACACACACACACACACTCAAACAAACGAACACGTATGCTTCTCTTTAATACTCTCTGTCTCTCTTTCGGCTTCTATCTCTCTCCCTTATACAGACACACACTCTCAAGCTCGCTCACACAGTTTTACTTTGTCACTCTCTCTCTCTCTCTCTCCTCTCTTTAGCAATTTTCAACTCGTGATGTATAAGAAGTGTGTGGCCAACCGCCAGCTTTCTCTCAATGTCTCTTGAAGGGAGAAAATGAGGGAGAGAGAGAGAGAGAGAGAGGTGAGGAGTAGAGGGGAGAGGGGGAGAGACGGGGGAAATCAAATATTCAGGCACTGGAATACGGAATACTTATATATATATACGTGTGTGCGTGTGCGTGTGTGTGTGTGTGTGTGTGT
>NW_026372854.1:0-235 GCF_001194135.2 Octopus bimaculoides | reverse complement strand
TTGGAGAACAACCATATTCTTTATACTAATAAAACTAAATCATTTTTGATCATTTTAATCCCACATATTATTTTTTGAACTCCATATGTCTAACACTTGTGTAAATGCTTACAAAATCAATACAACTTGGCACCAGTGATGTTGCAACTCATTTCTACAGCTGAGTGAACTGGAGCTATGTAAAATAAAGTGTCTTGCTCAAGACCACAACACACAGCCCGGTCTGGGAACTGAA
>NW_026372853.1:0-433 GCF_001194135.2 Octopus bimaculoides | reverse complement strand
CACTTTCTATTTGCAGTCTCCAGACGCCGATCATATTTCCTAAGTTTATCAGGTAATTAATTTATCTGTAGGATTAGCTTGGATAAATATAATTCCTTGGAAAATTTCACTATTATACATGACTACTTTACCTATATTCTCATACTTTCTTAGCTAACACTCATTTTTTTCAAAACCTTAGACAAGTTCCTTTTTCAATATTTCTTACGATGTTTTCTAAACTTTTCTGTGCATCATTTTACACCAAGATTCTATCCTTTAGGTTGTATCTAGGAGACAACTTAATACAGATGAAGTTTTGTATATGCTTCTTTCTTTCACCGAGCTGGTAGAAAGAGATCTGTCAGTTGTAACTATCAAGTGGCGGAGATTCTGGAAGGACTTAATTCCAATGTGTTTCGCATAGATGTACTGTGTTTGTTAAGCATATTAT
>NW_026372850.1:0-344 GCF_001194135.2 Octopus bimaculoides | reverse complement strand
TGCCAGTTGAATGAGCCTTTGTAACAGCGTTAGGATTGCTATCCAAATTGAACGGCTTCAGTGGCTTAGCAAGTTTATTGATTTCACAGTTGGCAGAGTTGTAAGGCAATCCTCGATACTTCTGCAATGCTTGCCATACAGACCAAATACGATCAGTATTGGAGTGATGAAGGTAGAAGAGAGGATCATAGGAAGTATAGTGAAGGGTTGACATACCATATGGACTACTACCTCCAACCCAAGAATGAATAGCATTGTGACCGATTTCGAACTGGATTTCAAAATCACAGAAATCTGTTTGTTCCAGAGCAAGTGCTACCTGGCGATAGAAGAATGATTTATCT
>NW_026372849.1:0-298 GCF_001194135.2 Octopus bimaculoides | reverse complement strand
GTTTTAATTCCTCAATCACAACATTGATTCCCTTTCTCTTCCCCCTATACTTCCTCTCTAGCTCAACATATTTCTTTCTCTGAACTTCATTTCCCTTTTTTTTCCGTTCCAGAATATTAATATGCTTTCTGGTCTCGTTAACAGACTGCGTTATTGTCTTTTTCCACCATGGTTCCTTCGGGTTATGTTGATATTTACCTTTGGATTTCAAACCTAACTTCCAGACGATAAACATCGAGATTGCATTTATCAGATTGTTGATGTCTGTGATGTTGTCAGTCCTGATATCACCAGTGAT
>NW_026372848.1:0-247 GCF_001194135.2 Octopus bimaculoides | reverse complement strand
CCCGAGAGTGTCGTCGGACCTCCCCTCCACTAGTCCTCTCTAGAACGCATTGGTCGTTTTTAAGTTGCACAAGTTTGATCTCGGACGGCAGAGCTGTAGTAGAGCTTGGCGACACTCGCAGTGCCAATCGCCCAGTTTCGGTCTCTTTTTGATCCACGTTTAAAGTTCGGTGAGTGAGACGAGCTGCAGGAAGGCGCGCCTCACAAACGGCGCCCACACCTGTTCACCGTCGTAAATGAAGTTCCAG
>NW_026372847.1:0-389 GCF_001194135.2 Octopus bimaculoides | reverse complement strand
ATATATACAAATATATATGGCTGTAGACATACATATACGCATTTACTACGTATATATAAACAGTCTTACAAACACAGGATGCAACACATACAGGCACATGGATAGACTCACGCGAATACATATATGTGTGTGTGTGTTTTTGTTTCTATAGCACTCAGATATTTATATAAATTACATACATACATATATATATAATATTAGGGAATATGTATGCATGTATGCATGCATGTATGTATGTATGTATGTATGTACGTACATATGTATGTATGATATGTATGTATGTATGTATATATGCATGTATTTATGCATTCGTACACACATATATATGCATATAAACTGATATCTAGGGAGAGAGAGAGAGAGAGAGAGAGAGAGAGAGAGAGAGAGAG
>NW_026372846.1:0-3519 GCF_001194135.2 Octopus bimaculoides | reverse complement strand
CCAAAGCTCTAACGAGACAGCTAATTCGCTGCATTGTGTAATTAATATGATAACGAAGAATGGGAATGACAATAAAATATGCAAATTAGCTTTGGAGTAGTGACAGATTAAATGGCTGAAAATAGACACTAAATTGGGGAAAAAAATCAGAGATATTTTTAGCTCTGAAGATAAATGTTTGTTTGTTTTTCTAAAATACCTTATCAGAACCTGAAAAATAAAGATATGAAATGAATAATAAATAAAACAGCTTCACCAATATAATGTGATATTGTAGATATTGTAGACCACATGTCAACTTACTCTTTTACTTGTTTCAGCCATTTGACTGTGGCCATGCTGGAGCACTGCCTTTTAGTCGAGCAAATCGAATCCAGGACTTATTCTTTGGAAGCCTAGTACTTATTCTATCGGTTTATTTAGCCAAACTGGTAGGTTACGGGGACGTAAACACACCAGCGTCAGTTGTCAAGCGATGTTGGGGGAACAAACACAGACACACAAACATATACACACACAAGACGGGCTTCTGTCAGTTTCTGTCTACCAAATCCACTCACAAGGCTTTAGTCAGCCCGAGGTTATAGTAGAAGACACTTGCCCAAAGTGCCATACAGTGAGACTGAACCCAGAACCCTGTGGTTGGTAAGCAAGCTACTTACCACACAGTCACTCCTGTGCCTGCATCATATATATATATATATATATATATATATATATGATGCGTTTCTTTCAGTTTCCGTCTGCCAAATCTACTCACAAGGCTTTGGTCGGTCCGAGGCTATAGTAGAAGACACTTGCCCAAGATGCTGCGCAGTGGGAATGAATCCGGAACCATGTGGTTGGTAAGCAAGCTACTTACCACACAGCCACTCCTGCGCCTATATATATATATATATGATGGGCTTCTTTCTGTTTCCGTCTACCAAATTCACTCACAAGGCTTTGGTCGGCCCGAGGCTATAGTAGAAGACACTTGCCCAAAGTGCCATGCAGTGGGAATGAACCCGGAACCATGTGGTTGGTAAGCAAGCTACTTACCACACAACCACTCCTGCGCCTTAGGAAATGATAGTGTTATCATAATATTTATTTTGTGATAAATAAAACAAGGTCGCGAGTGTCAGGTAATTAAAACTGCTGCATATTGCAACTGGAGATTTTGTAGGTGTCTCTCTCTGCCATACCTGTGAATCATTGTAAACTTGATCTGCTGTTAGAGCCATTAATATTGCTATTTTCTATTGGTGCTCCAGCATGGCCGCAGTCAAATGACTGAAACAAGTAAAAGAGTAAAAGAGTAAAAAGAGAGAGTGCTATTAGGACCATTAAATTTCTATTTACTGCCAGCAGGAGTCTTAAAAGTCTTTATCTTGGCTAGAGTCACTGAAAATTCCAGGTCTGTTGTTGTAGCACTTAAAGTTACTAGTCAAGGCTTTATGAATCTCTCTATCTTGGCCGTAAATAATTGTAAACTCGATATGCTGTTAGGGCTATTAAAATTGCCATTTACATAGAGTGGAGGTCTTCAGACTCTTTCTTTGTCTTGGTTGAGAGTCACTGAAAATTCAGGTGTGTTGTAACTCTTAAAACATCTAGTTAAGCCCTTATCTTTCTACCTGGGCCGTAAATCATTGTAAACTTGAAATGCTGTTAGGGCTATTAAAATTGCCATTTTCATAGAGTGGAGGTCTCGAGACTCTTTCTTTGCCTTGGTTGAGAGTCATTGAAATTTCAGGTGTGTTGTAACTCTTAAAACATCTAGTTAAGCCCTTATCTTTCTACCTGGGCCGTGAATAATTGTAAACTCGATATGCTGTTAGGGCTATTAAAATTGCCGTTTTCATAGAGCGGAGGTTTTGAGACTCTTTCTTTGCCTTGGTTGAGAGTCATTGAAAATTCAAGGGTATTCTACCTGGGCTGTGAATCATGGTAAACTTGATATGCTGTTAGGATCCTTGCAATTGCTATTTACTGCCTGTGGGGATCTTGTGGAAGTTTCTCTCTATCTTGACTGTGAATCATTGAAGATCCAGATATGTTGTTAAAGTTTTTTATAGCTGCATAGATGAAACTACCAGCATCAGTTGTTAGTTGCCAGGACACTACATCCTTCAAAACTTCCATGCTTCCTGAGATTCGCAAACACTACATCTAATGCCCCCTGTGAAGGCACATGGCTCAGTGGTTAGAGTGTCAGACTCACAATCACGAGGTAGTAAGTTCGTTTTCCAGACTGGTCTGTATGTTGTGTTCTTGAGCAAGACACTTTATTTCACTTTGCTTCAGTTCACTCAGCTGTAGAAATTAGTTGCGACTCCTCACTGGTGCCAAGCTGTATCGGCCCCTTTACTTTTCCCTTGGATAACATCAGTGACATGAAGTGGAGGAGGCTGGTATGCATGGGCAACTGCTGGTCTTCCATAAACAACCTTGCCTGAATTTGTGCCTTGGAAGGGAACTTTCTAGCTGCAATCCTATGGTCACTCATGACTGAAAGGAGTTCTTACCCTCTACCCTATGGACACATAATGGCACAGAGAGGGGAGGCTGGGATGCACGGGCAACTGCTGGTCTTCCATAAACAATCTTGTCCGGACTTGTGCCTCGGAGTGCAATCCTATGGTTATTCAAACAGCCATCAATAAGCAGTCCATAGCAGGGGTTTTCATACTTTTTGACTTGTGGACCCCTTTATATTTCAGGCTTTACCTTAGGGACCCCCTTATAAACGCTTATGAAATTTATACATAAATATTTGCTTAAAATAACATATTTTTTTATACGTAGGCGTAGGAGTGGCTGTGTGGGAAGTAGCTTGCTTACCAACCACATGGTCCCGGGTTCAGTCCCACTGTGTGGCATCTTGGGCAAGTGTCTTCTACTATAGCCTCGGGCCGACCAAAGCCTTGTGAGTGGATTTGGTAGACGGAAACTGAAAGAAGCCTGTCGTATAGATGTATATATATGTGTGTGTGTGTGTGTGTGTTTGTATGTCTGTGTTTGTCCCCCCAACATCGCTTGACAACCGATGCTGGTGTGTTTATGTCCCCGTAACTTAGCGGTTCGGCAAAATAGACCGATAGAATAAGTACTAGGCTTCCAAAGAATAAGTCCTGGGGTCGATTTGCTCGACTAAAGGCGGTGCTCCAGCATGGCCACAGTCAAAAGACTGAAACAAGTAAAAAAGAGTATTTGTTTATTTAATGGTATTTAACAAATAGGTTTATTGCCAATTAAAAGATTTCGATTAAGAAACATATATAAAATCAAATTGCCCATAAAAAGTATTTGCTGTCCACGGACACCCTGTCTTGTCCTTGCGGACCACAGTTTGAAAACCCCTGGTCCATAGCATACAACACAAGGGAAGTAAGTAATACCAATGTCATTGATTGATTACTTTAGCCACTTTTTCAACCACCATTCTTTTTTATGAAACTTTGATTTCTAGCATAAAACAGCACACAGGCAAGAACAAGTACGCATGCACGCACAGACACGGAGGTAAAAACAAGC
>NW_026372845.1:0-479 GCF_001194135.2 Octopus bimaculoides | reverse complement strand
TATATATATATATGAGTATTGTATAGGTATATGTGTGAGTGTGTATGTATATATGCATCGCCACATGTATGTAAGCACCTATGCATGTAAGTATGTATGTATGTATGTGTGTTTGAATTATATAAGCATGCAAGTATAACAACACGTTTGAGTGTGTTAGAAATAAAAAGTTTCGAAACATTTCAAATTGCTCTATATTTTTATTTGTCTCAAAATGACGCCATAAAACACATCAATAATCAGACAGAACACTAAATACACATCAAAATCATGTTCCAGCTTCGATTTCAGACGTAAAATATTTAATTTGGTGTTTCTTTGACAAGAGAGTAAGGTGTCTGAATTATGTGTTATTTGGCTACCATTACTTGCAGATTGAGTAATTCCGTAGAGGCTACTTCACTGTTTAATGTTGGGGTTTGCAAGGGACGCAGCTGCAGTTGTATATCTGCTGTTGTTGTTGTTGTTATTTAGACGCA
>NW_026372844.1:0-647 GCF_001194135.2 Octopus bimaculoides | reverse complement strand
ATACACGCATAAAGTGTATTCAGTGAGTTGACCTATATCTAACCCTAACCCGCCTCTCACCAACATAAAGCTAACAATAATAGAATTTAAATCAACAATATTTTACTATTAAAAAAGATAATATATTCCATAAACATCTCGCTCTCCTCATACCAAATAGCTTATTGCTAAAGACTGTAATAACAAATTTAAATATATGTATAATTCCAAATTTATGTATTCATATCTTCAGTAATTAACTACACCTGCTATTAAAACCATTTTAGCGTAAATTCTGTCCATATTTTCTCACGTAGTAAAAGTTACCCTACAGCCAAAGAATGCTTACATAACATCTTTTTTCTTTATTCACGAATCGCTAAATTTTTTGTATATTTGGATGATCAGAAGCTCCCTACAGGATGATTACTATATATTTTCCACAGAATATGTTTCGTTATAGTGAACATTTAAAGTGCAGAATATTTTCTATGGAACTTATATAATATTTGAAAAATTTGATGTGCTCATTTGTAAGACAAATAACTGAATCTTTTCCCTAGAAATATCATACCATCTCATGGATCGCCTGACGATCGGAAACGAGAGACTTCATGTAGCATTTAGCACAATGCAGCTTTTAATATATATATATATATATATATATA
>NW_026372843.1:0-255 GCF_001194135.2 Octopus bimaculoides | reverse complement strand
ATTATTATTATTATTATTATTATTATTATTATTATTATTTTAAATTTACGTTTAAATTTCTGTATTTTTATCACTTTTTACTTTGAACTTGACAAAGACAGACGTACTGTTAAAATATCGTTCAACCAATAAAATATAGATTACAATCGAATTGCGCTTGTCGTCTTCACTGTTTACCTTTGTGAAGAGTTACATCAATCCTTTTAAAATTGTTGTTATTATTATTATTATTATTATTATTATTATTATTATTAT
>NW_026372842.1:0-205 GCF_001194135.2 Octopus bimaculoides | reverse complement strand
TTATTATTATTATTATTATTATTATCATTATTATTATTAATGTTATTTATATCATCATTTTCATCATTATTGTTATAGTCATCATAATCATCATAATCATCATCATCATCATCATCATTATCATCGCCATTATTATCGCCAATATTTTGTGCAACTACATGCATACATATATACATATATACATATATATATATATATATATATA
>NW_026372841.1:0-283 GCF_001194135.2 Octopus bimaculoides | reverse complement strand
TATATATATATATATATATATATATATATTTATATATATATAAACATGCATACATATATATGTATATATATACACATACACACACACACACATATATATTGTGTGTATATGTTTATATTTACCATGGTTATATATATATATATATATATAATTATAGATAGATATACATACATACATATATATATATACATATATATACATATATGTATAATTATACATATATAAATATACATATATATATATATCTACATATATATACATACATACATGTATATATGTATAT
>NW_026372840.1:0-244 GCF_001194135.2 Octopus bimaculoides | reverse complement strand
ACACACTCCAACATGTATCCTTATCTCTTACTTTTTACTTGGTTCAGTCATTGGACTGCGGCCATGCTTGGACACCACCTTGAAGCCTTCTCAGTCAAACAAATCTGCTTCACTACTTATCATGTCTGGTGCTTATTCTATCAGCTCCTGCACTGTTAAGTTACAAGGATGTATACAAACAAGACACCAGTTTCAAAGTAGTGGGCACACGCACACACAAACCTACACAAAGACACTATATATA
>NW_026372839.1:0-511 GCF_001194135.2 Octopus bimaculoides | reverse complement strand
AATCCTGAAGTTGAACGTCGTGAAGCATACGAATTCAATGGCTGTTGAAATGAGGTCTGTAGATCTTTTAGCTCGGAGTAATGCCGTATTTACTTATGTCAGCGGCGGCTCGTGTAGTATTATTGGTCGGCAGATCAGAAATTTTGGTTGCAGTTGTTCTTTATTCGGGGTCACCAATTGTAGGAAAGTGGTTGAACCGAATCACGTCGGGGTCACCAATTGTAGGGAAGTGGTTATACACCATTAGGTGTACTCCACTTCCGTACATTAAATTTCTTGAAGAAACAACGGAACGCAGATTCTGAACTATCAACACAACAATATTTATTACAATAGAATTCAGCAGCACTTCACCCTTTGGTTACTGAGACGCCGTCAATGAAGTTGCATGGTTATTTGTGTAGCTCCAGAGTTGGGTTGTTGGAGAGTGGCTGCTGCGACGTCTAGGCCCTTCGTCGGCTAGGGTGAAAGAAGCGGGAACGTTTGGATATCGATGACTACGCATGTGCAT
>NW_026372838.1:0-245 GCF_001194135.2 Octopus bimaculoides | reverse complement strand
TGATGTTAGTTGTAGTGATGATGATGGTGATGATGATGTTGATGTTGGTGGTGGAGGTAACAGCAGTGGTGGGGACAATTATTATTACCTCCGCCTTAACGAAGGCAGAGGTATTGTTTTCAGTCGTGTTTGTTTGTTTGTTGGTTGGTTTGTCCGCAGACAAGATATCTCAAGAACTGCTGGATGGATTCGAACGAAACTTTCAGAGATGTTTGACCTCATAACTGGCACAAACTGATTAAGTT
>NW_026372837.1:0-362 GCF_001194135.2 Octopus bimaculoides | reverse complement strand
CAACGGTACTCCGGCCCGATTTGATCCCGGTTCCGCTGCAGTCGTCACTTGGCTGGTAAAAATTTAATCCTTTGCGTAGTTCCACGTGGTGTAGTTGAAAGCAAGAGGAAGACTTTTCTTCAAATTTATTAGTTTGAAAACACTAAATTCCTTTTCTCTTTTAAACAAAGTTCACAATTTTTGGTGGAGTGATACCTCCAAAACTCTCTTCTCACCGCTAGGTCAGACTTTAAGCACAACCACAGGCAGACAAATGCGTGGAATTCAGTGGCGATTTCTTGTTCGGCATAAATATAAGTAATCACGACCAACAAACCCCCACTAAATCCCCAAAACACAAAAGTCTTAACTGTGGTTGTACG
>NW_026372836.1:1812-2139 GCF_001194135.2 Octopus bimaculoides | reverse complement strand
GATGATGATTTCTTTGCGGCTGTTAGCTTTATCTTTACATGTGAGGAACCACTCGTGTTTATAATCGGTATCAATTCATTCTAGTCAACAATATTCAGCAATAGACCGGTGCTGATCTCAGAACAACTAAACTTAGAATTTCTCTTTCGGTTAAGCTTATTCAGCTACTTTGACTTAAACCATAATGGGTGAACGCAAGGATTCGTATAACCTCACACCTGTTGAAGAAAAACACGACAATAACACAAAGATAGAAAATCAAGATTCTTTGGTCGATAAAGTAACATGGAGGCATTATTCATTTTTCTTTATTCACTTTTTGGAAGA
>NW_026372836.1:0-221 GCF_001194135.2 Octopus bimaculoides | reverse complement strand
TGTAATCATTATTTTCCATTTGGATGTTTCCTTGAATTATTTCCATCAGTCTTTATGTTGTTTTCCGCCACCAACTTATGTACACTTATATATATATATGCATAACTATTATCCTATTAATTGAAGAAGTTGAATTATACCGAAACAACGCCCAAAGCTGACACAATGTCTATTAAAGAGCAGACTATTATTCACTTCACTAGATTACTATTTCCAATTTT
>NW_026372835.1:0-571 GCF_001194135.2 Octopus bimaculoides | reverse complement strand
GATGTTAGGGGTGATGTGGTCGCAGAAATTGTCTGACAGCCATGACTGGCATCTCCTGCTTGTGTGTCATGGTGCAGAGTCCTGTTGCCAGACATAGTGTCTTCCAGCAGCCATCTTCTTGACCCAGGGCAGCACTAACTCCTCCAAACACTTTATGTAGGCCTCTGTGTTGAGTGTGAGGCTTTATGGGAAGATGAATGGAGGCATAATGTCGCCAACACTAGTGATCACTCCAAACATAATGATGTTGACTGGAGATTCGATTTTTATCACTCACGGTACATGTCTTCAGATTGTACTATTCTCAGATTGACACCCAAACACACTGAGATGTTCATATTGGAGCTTCTGGTATGAATACTAAGCAGTACAGCATGTCGTTTTCAAAGGATCATGGTGCTGTTTTTCTCATAGATGGTGCCCAACTGACCCTACTTTACTTTGTAGTCAAGAAAATCAAAAACAAACAATGCACCTGCATGATATTAAAAATATAAAATGGTGACAATTTACCCTTCGCACCCTGTATATTATCATCATCATGTATATATATGTGTGTGTGTGTATGTGT
>NW_026372834.1:0-561 GCF_001194135.2 Octopus bimaculoides | reverse complement strand
GGTAGCAGGCAGAGGCTACTACGGCATCTTGCACCTCTCTACCAGAACCACCTCTCACCTCTTCTTCCACGTCTTTCAACGAGGTTGGCTTCGCCATGTTTGTTTGCTTTTTTTTAAAGTTAATTTTTGGAAACAAAATGGATATTATTTTTCTGAGATTTCAGCCCCCCACAAAGGGGCACAAACAACGAGAACAAGCAAACTTATGCAAGGGTGATGGTTTGACAAACGTTTTGTAACAAAATAAGCAATGAACAACTTTTGGAAACAAAATGAAGAACGAAACACTTACGAGCGATCAAACACGTGCATCTCATCAGACCAACAACAACAACAACAATAATAAAAGAAGAACAACAACAATAAAAAATATAAATAAAAATAAAAGACATAATGGCAATCATGATTCTAAATTCGGTGTCCCTGAATAACAAGCGGGAAGGTCACATTTGGAAAAAAACTGATCACAGAACAGCTCGATCACGCAGTTGTCCTAAAGATTGGATAACATCATCGTCAATAACAACAACAACAGCAACAACAACAACAGCAACAACAACA
>NW_026372833.1:0-222 GCF_001194135.2 Octopus bimaculoides | reverse complement strand
TGTAATGTGTTTTTGTGCATGACATTATTGCCCGAGGTTACTGTTGTCTTTTCCGTAGGCTTTTCTCTCCACAGACAAACCCAATATGTTTCCCTTTTGCATTATGACATTTCTGTGATGTACGATCCCTATTGATCGGTTTCCTTCTTTTATTTTTCCTTCTTTTTTTCACGATCCCTTTTGATCGAAATTATACCCCACCCTTTTTTCTTTTTTTTTCTC
>NW_026372831.1:0-276 GCF_001194135.2 Octopus bimaculoides | reverse complement strand
CAAAGAGAAGTTAGACAGATATTAGAAGTACTGCGACAGATCGGCCATGCTGGGGGAAGCTAACTTCCTTGTACGTCACGCAATGCCAGACGATCTATGTTTCAGTGTATACATATATACATACATGCATATATATAAATATATACTTATATACATATATATGTGTATATATATATGTGGTGTTGCGTATGTATGTAGGAATACGTGAGTTTCACAATGCTTACTCTAGTTTCATGTCAACTTTTATTGAATAAAGTCTGTCTTTGAGTCCCCGAG
>NW_026372830.1:0-328 GCF_001194135.2 Octopus bimaculoides | reverse complement strand
ACCACCACCATTATCCCCATCATCGTTGTCCAATTCATCATCATAGTAATCTACTCTGCAGCTCTTCTGTATTCCAATTGTTTAGACATGATATTTACTATTGTGTCACGAACCTGATCCATATAAGTTCTTAACTAACTTTTCTTTTGCAGGTATTTGGATGGTAATGATATGAAGGAAATCAATGGAGAATCATTCCAATATCTTTCAGGCTTAAAAACTCTGTAAGTTGAATAATTCGTGATTATTGTATTTCAATGAAGATATATTTCTAAATACGTAATGATCCCCATGTTTCATTTTAAACTCCCTCACTCGTCCTTCCCTA
>NW_026372829.1:0-229 GCF_001194135.2 Octopus bimaculoides | reverse complement strand
CACATGCATATATATACATATATATATACACATATACATGCATACATACAAACATAGATGGACATAGATAGAAGGATGGGTCGTGGCCATCTCTGCTTCAGTTAGTTTTTGTTGTTTCCATTTCTGATGGACACATTTCATATTCTTTAGTCTAAAGTGCAAAACACGTGATTTCCTCTCAGTCTTTGTGTGTTGTAAACACAAGTTGGACTGAGAGGGCGGGGGCGGG
>NW_026372828.1:0-481 GCF_001194135.2 Octopus bimaculoides | reverse complement strand
AAATTAGCTGCAGAAATTTATTAACTGCTGAGTTATTTCCGGCCTCAGCGTGCCAAAATGAAGACATTTGAAAAATAACCCCACATATAATTTGCAGAACTTTATACATGCTTTCTTCCGGGTGAGCGTTCTGTGTCTAGTTCTGGAAATTGTGCTTTGTAAGCGGCAGACTACACTGATGAGTTTGTAGATATTTACATTCATAAATATTAACAAACGAAACCATTGGTACCTAGGTAATCGTTTTTTATTTCGTATATTTTCATTTGTTTTGCTCATTTTTATATTCTGGCGTTTTGCTGAAATATTTTCTTGAGAACACACTCTTCGTGGTAAGGCGATTTGAAGTCTATTTTTAGCATATTACGAGTCCACCCTGGTGGTCATTCCTCTAAATTTTGTATGTAGTACAAATTTTAATCTTCGGATTGTTTTAAATATGCTAAGCCACTTGTTTTAATTGATTAATATCAATTTCTAC
>NW_026372827.1:0-234 GCF_001194135.2 Octopus bimaculoides | reverse complement strand
ACATACACATATTTATGTGTATATATATGTATGTATACAAGTATAAACCATTTCAATAAGTATACTTTAGTAAATAGTAAATATGCCCCTGAGTGTTCTCATTTGGGTGCAATAATTTGAGAGTATATATTTATGTCTGAGTAGAGATATGCGTGTGTATGAGTGTGTGTATGTATCTGTGCATGTGTTTTTTCATTGTGTGTATGCGTATGTACGTATATATATATATATATA
>NW_026372826.1:0-284 GCF_001194135.2 Octopus bimaculoides | reverse complement strand
TTATTATTATTATTATTATTATTATTATGCTCCCTTAATTCCATTGTTGTATCGCCATGCAGAAATAAAATGATCAAAGCAATAAATGTCAGATTTAATACCAAAGCAAATGGTTTTACACAAGCACACACTCTCTTTCGAACTCTCCCCCCCTCTCTCTCTCTCTCTCTCTCTCTCTCTCCTTCTCATATGCATATGCTCACAACCATACTCCCTCAAGTACATAGACAGACAGATAGATAGATAGACAAAGAGAGAGAGAGGCAGATAGATAGATAGATAGA
>NW_026372825.1:0-408 GCF_001194135.2 Octopus bimaculoides | reverse complement strand
ATATGTATGCATATATACATAAATATATATATATACATATATATACATATATATTTATGTATATATGTTTCCGACTGCCAAATCCACTTACAACGCTTTGGTTGGCCCTAACTTTGTTTAAGTTGGTTTTTGTATATAATATACCTGTTAGCAGATATTATGATGGACGTAGGTTTGATTATGGGATGTTTATTATTTTAATGTTTTTAATAATATTTTTCTATCTTAATATAATAAGTATTTTATATAAATTCATTTGTTATTTATTGATTGATATATACATTCATTTATTATTATTATTGTTGTATTTTGACCTGAAGATTAGTTATATTTTTTAATAGAATTGATTTTCGATAGCTTTAATCAATTTTAATCGATTTAAATTTTCTTTCTATTTGAAAATTGGTT
>NW_026372824.1:0-207 GCF_001194135.2 Octopus bimaculoides | reverse complement strand
ATATATATATAATGTTTATCAAAACTTCAATATGGTAGTTCGAAGTTACTACTGTTTTTAACCCCGGGAAGAACCTCCTCCAGCTGGTTATCGATGCAATATGCACCTAGTATATATTGCTAGCAGGGGAGGAAACCCTACCTTCTCGCAGAAGACAGAAGCATCGGTCAAAACAATTTAGAGCTGTGCCCATCGTCAGTGGTGAAC
>NW_026372823.1:0-324 GCF_001194135.2 Octopus bimaculoides | reverse complement strand
TTTACTGCCTACCTTCTCTATCATAACAATTTTACATCACCGTCTTAGTTCTTTCACTTTTCTCATTTTCCCCCCTTTACACATTCTATAAAATAGTAGCTGTTAGCCTTCAAATGAAATCTACGTGTGGGTGTTTGTTTTCACGTGTGTTTATGAGTCTATATATTCTTTACTACGCTAGGCACAAGGGTCCAAATTTTTTTTTGGAGGGGGGTAGTCGATTAGATCAACCTCAGTACGTAACTGGTACTTAATCTATCGACTCCGAAAGGAGGAAAAGCAAAGTCGACCGCGGCGGAATTTGAACTCAGAACGTAAAGACAG
>NW_026372822.1:252-471 GCF_001194135.2 Octopus bimaculoides | reverse complement strand
AATATAAGTAAACATTTAGATGTTTGTGTGTGTGTAAATATAAATGTGTGAATATGATTGTGTATACAATTTTATGTGAGTGTGTATGTCCACATGTGTATGTATGTGTGTATATATATGTGTGTGTCTGTGTATGTATGTGTATATATATATGTGTGTGTCTGTGTATGTATGTGTATATATATATATATATATATATATATATATATATATATATAT
>NW_026372822.1:0-242 GCF_001194135.2 Octopus bimaculoides | reverse complement strand
TGTATATATATATATATATATATATATATATATATATATGTATATGTGTATGTGTGTGTATGTGTATGTATGTATATATATATATATACGTATATGTATGTATATATATATGTATATATATTTATATATATATGTATATATATATATGTGTATATGGGTATATATGTGTGTGGATGAGTGTATCTGTATTTATTGTATTTATTTATGTGTTTCAGCCAAGTGGCTGCGGTCATGCTGGTGCA
>NW_026372821.1:0-409 GCF_001194135.2 Octopus bimaculoides | reverse complement strand
CCGAACCGCTAAGTTACGGGGACGTAAACACACAAGCATCGGTTGTCAAGTAATGATGGGGGGACAAACACAGACACACAAACACACATATACATATATACATGTATGCGACAGGCTTCTTTCAGTTTCCGTCTACCAAATCCACTCACAAGGCTTTGGTCGGCCCGAGGCTATAGTAGAAGGCACTTGCCCAAGGTGCCACGCAGTGGGACTGAACCCAGGGATTTGTATATATATATGTGCATTATATACTAATCTATAGTTGATTTTAACTGTTTCTTTTTCTTTTTTTTCTCTTTATTTTATCCAGGGAGACGCCAACCATTGCGAAGTGGACAAATTTCGAAACGGAGAGAAAAGGAAGAATGAAGTCCCCTTAGAACATCAAGAAAATGGGGTTGGGTGGGGT
>NW_026372820.1:0-395 GCF_001194135.2 Octopus bimaculoides | reverse complement strand
TTTTATTTTCCCCATATCTTCTCTCTTGTTTTTTATTTACCTTTCTTTCTTCATCTCCTCTTCATTTTCGTCTCTCCCTCCCCCTCTGTTATCTGTTATCATTACTACTTTCTTCTCTTTTACATTAATTTATTTTATTTATTTTGGGTGTATATTTTTGTCTGTTTTTTTTTTTATTTTATCTCATCTACAATGTTAACTTCTTGTAAATTTTTAATTTTGATTCTAATTTTCAATTTTCAAAAAAAGCTTCCTTTTGCACTTCTATCAAATGCATTGCTAACACAAAGTAGGACCCAGTATTGACTTATAAACCTTTAATATACTTGGTAGTATATTATTGTTGTAAAACAAAATATGGTGTCCCTACCAGCAATTAATATATATATATATAT
>NW_026372819.1:0-422 GCF_001194135.2 Octopus bimaculoides | reverse complement strand
TATATACATTCATTTGCTATTTATTGTTGGTTGATATATACATTCATTTAATATTATTACCGTTGTATTTTGACCTGAAGATTAGCTATATTTTTTAATAGAATTGATTTTTTATAGTTTTAATAGATTTAAATTTCTTTTTATTTGAAAATTGGTTGTGCTTTTAATTATTAATCTTTCTATGTGTGACTGGATTTTCATCGAGGAGATCATGAACCTTGGTTCTCTTCCCTAAAACTATATATTTATATTTTATACTATGAAACTTAATTTAATTTTAATAAATTGATTTTAATTGAGTTTTTACCTGTAATTTTGGATTTTATCCCCAATATTATTAAATCATATATATAAATATATATATATCATATATGTATATATATTATACATCATATATATATATATAATATACATATATACAT
>NW_026372818.1:0-257 GCF_001194135.2 Octopus bimaculoides | reverse complement strand
AATGTGCAGCAGCTGGTGGATTGGATGTATCCATTGAATAAGATATGTAGGTAAAGTAAACAATCAAGAGATAACTGCTAATGTAGAAATGTGTTATAATAGATCGTCGACGTTTTGCAATAATACAATTGGAATAGAAAATAAAATATATAGTGAGGTGAATATACCACATGCGTATGTACATACGTTTGTATGTATGTATGTATGTATGCATGTATGTGTGTTTGTGTGCATGTATGTATGTATGTATGTATGTA
>NW_026372817.1:0-533 GCF_001194135.2 Octopus bimaculoides | reverse complement strand
TAGATAGATAGATAGATAGATAGATAGATAGATAGATAGATCGATAAATATTCAATATATCATTCTTTTACTCACACATTAAAGTACATTCATACTTTTTTCAAGTTAGGTTTATGTACCTCTTTCCCTTTTTTTCTTTATTGAAACTATTCATAGATATTTGTGTTTTGTATGAAAAAAAAACATGAATGTTTTGGAGAATTTACTAAATCTCCATCTCTCTTTCTCTCTCATGCTTCCCATCACTCCTTTTTCCTCGGTAGTAAAATTTTATATATTCATTCACATACGTAAACCTACATCCACCACACACACACACACATGCGCATATATTATATTTTATCTCTACACCTCTTTTCAAATGAGCATTTCCATACACAAATTCTTACGAGTCTATGCATGTATGTACGTATATATGTATGTATGTATATATGCATGTATGTATGTAAATATATATATATATTTATGTATATGTTTTTATATATATACTTATAAACTTATATCTATATATATACACACACACACACACACAC
>NW_026372816.1:373-640 GCF_001194135.2 Octopus bimaculoides | reverse complement strand
CACACACACACACATATATATATATATATATGTATTTATATGTGTATATATATATGTGTACATATATATGTATGTATATATATGTAGATATATGTGTATATATATGTATGAATATACATATTGATGTATATATATATATATTGATGTATGCATGTATACATGTGTATATATATGTGTAATATATATGTATATATATGTATATATATAGATGTATATCTATATATATACATGTATATCTACGTATATATATATATATATATATATATA
>NW_026372815.1:0-240 GCF_001194135.2 Octopus bimaculoides | reverse complement strand
TTGCCGGTGCCCCTGAACTGGCTCTTATGCGGGGCCCTCGTACAATTTTCGAGCGAGATCGTCGCCAGTGCTCCTGGACTGGCTCATGTGCGGGCGACACATGAAATCTTTCGAGCGGGATCTTTACCAGTGCCCCTGGACTGGCTCATGTGCGGGCGGCACATGAAATCTTTCGAGCGAGATTGGTGTCGGTGCCCCTGGGCTGGCTCTTGTGTGGGTGACACATGAAATCTTTCGAGC
>NW_026372814.1:0-405 GCF_001194135.2 Octopus bimaculoides | reverse complement strand
TTTTTTTCATTAAATGAATTACAGTGACGTCCTGATATGCCACAAAACCCTTTTTTGGATCCGGAAAACGGGATGGGGTGGAGTGGAACACTCGGAAATTTCACCCCCACCACCAACATTTTTACAGTAATATGTTTTCCAGAGTGTGAATTACATCGTTCGGTATTAAATATATAGAGAATATGGATTAATATGTTGGCATTTATATTGTATTTTATGCTGAAAATATTTTTTCTGAAGTCGTAGTGTATATATATACAGGGGTTGGACAAAATAATGGACACATCTAGCATCATAGCATCCTAACTTTGAAATATCTATAAAACTATCAAAAGTTTGTTTATTTTTATGTTGATTTATTTATTTATTATTAGTGTTGCTTAATATATTTTGCTAAAATTGCTG
>NW_026372813.1:1781-2418 GCF_001194135.2 Octopus bimaculoides | reverse complement strand
TTACAAATTGTATGTCATTAAATTTGTCATGTTGCAGTTTTTTTTTTTTTCTTTTTTTTAATACATTTAACAAATTATTTCTCTCATATCTTCTTTTCAGTCCGAGGTAAATAATACCAGTGCAGTACTATACAATATTTATATATAAATTTTTAAAATTATCTCATATATATTGTATGAATGTATATATATATTGCATGACACCAAGATGTTGCTTGAATTAAAATTGCCTGTGTAATCTGAAAATCAATTTATTGAGCTGTCAATGTAGCTTCTTTCACATTGCTATGATCATAAACGAAGATAAAGTAGTTGATATCTCTGAAAATACTAGAAACTTAATTGTGGGACTGAACAGAACTATTTCAGTTTTCATTTTTCTTTTAATAATCATTCATCATATTCTGTCCTTACTTGACCCTTCATTATTCCAAACTTCTTGTGTTGTAATAGTAAACTAAAGACCAAGTAAATTAAAAATTATCACATGTTGTTTCCATAAAACCTAAGCTTTTCAGACTGGATTTTATCTTTTACTCTCTACAATTTCTCTCAGCCGCTAAGCTTCATTGTCATATTGTATTTACTTTTGTTTCTGTTCTCTAGTTTTAAGTGTTAGCTATCTTCAGCCATCATC
>NW_026372813.1:1554-1771 GCF_001194135.2 Octopus bimaculoides | reverse complement strand
TTTGTTTCTGTTCTCTAGTTTTAAGTGTTAGCTATCTTCAGCCATCATCATCATTTTTACTCTGCTTGCATTTGTTTGTATATGGATGTCCTTTTTTTATTTATTTTATAAGTAGGTGGTGGTGGGGGTAACCAAGGGGTGTCAGAGCATTGTCTGACCAAATGCCTTGCAGTGTTTAGCTACATTTGTTTAAAGTTCAGATTCTGCCCAGCTTGAA
>NW_026372813.1:1332-1544 GCF_001194135.2 Octopus bimaculoides | reverse complement strand
ATTTGTTTAAAGTTCAGATTCTGCCCAGCTTGAATTTACCTTACATTTGTCCTTGCAAGATTGCTGAAATAAGTACCCGTTCCATGAATACTGTGGGTGGGGGTCATTATAATCAACCAACCATACCATTTAAAGGTGGTACAGCATGACTGAAGCATAAAGTAATGTGTGCATTTATGTACTATATGTAATATATATATATATATATATAT
>NW_026372813.1:1014-1222 GCF_001194135.2 Octopus bimaculoides | reverse complement strand
GGCTCCAATCTGATCTGGCAGAGTTTCTACAGCTGGATGCCCTTTCTTACACCAGCCACTCTGAGAGCGTAGTGGGTGTTTTTTACGTGCCACCTGCATAGGAGCCAGTCCAGTGGCACTGGCAATGACCTCGCTTGAACGTTTTTCATGTGCTACCGGCACAAGTGCCAGTAAGGTGATGCTGGTAACGATCACGCTCAGATGGTGC
>NW_026372813.1:841-1004 GCF_001194135.2 Octopus bimaculoides | reverse complement strand
CACAAGTGCCAGTAAGGTGATGCTGGTAACGATCACGCTCAGATGGTGCTCTTTACGTGCCACTGGCATGGAAGCCAGACAGCTGCCTTGGCAATGATCACGCTCGGATGGTACTGTTAGCGCTCCACTGGCACGGGTGCCAGTCATCGAATTTGGTTCAATT
>NW_026372813.1:283-831 GCF_001194135.2 Octopus bimaculoides | reverse complement strand
CGCTCCACTGGCACGGGTGCCAGTCATCGAATTTGGTTCAATTTCGATTTAATTAAATGAAATAGAGAACTACGATTGACAAACTATTTACATTATAGTATAACAATATAAAAAAATATAATATAAAATAACATAACAAATGAAAAAATATATATCTAAAGCCAACAATTTGTTTTGACTTATATACATTAGTTGATTTATAAAAAATTCCTATTTCTGTATGTAAGCCTCTTCAGAGCCTTGGTTCAAAAAGACAGAGGAAATTCCATGTAAAGGACTGCCAAATTGCAAAAAAATACTGATTTAAAATACCTATGTTTAGGAGCATGAGTTTTAAAGTTCAAATACATAAGTACAATGAAAGAACAACAAAATTCAAATGGATAAAATAATTAAGAAAATTTACAAAGGCCGTAAAATGTTTTTATAATTTCCAATAATATTAATCTAAATGTGTTTAAATCGAAAATAATCACTGACCATTTTAATAATATATAAACTATCAGTTTTACAGACGGGAATAAATTATGTTTATATATATATATATA
>NW_026372813.1:139-273 GCF_001194135.2 Octopus bimaculoides | reverse complement strand
ATATATATATATATATCGTGGCACTCTGTTGGTTACGATGACGAGGGTTCCAGTTGATGCAATCAACGGAATGGCCTGCTCGTGAAATTAACGTGCAAGTGGCTAAGCACTCCACAGGCATGTGTACCCTTAAC
>NW_026372813.1:0-129 GCF_001194135.2 Octopus bimaculoides | reverse complement strand
GCAAGTGGCTAAGCACTCCACAGGCATGTGTACCCTTAACATAGTTCTCGGGGAGATTCAGCCTAATACAAAGTGCGACAAAGCTGGCCCCTTTGAAATACAGCTACAACAGAAACAGGAAGAAAGATT
>NW_026372812.1:0-222 GCF_001194135.2 Octopus bimaculoides | reverse complement strand
TCATAAACGTACAGTCACATAGAAATATATATGCATTCATAAGAAAATGTACAATTGCATTATTTGATGAAAATATACATGTATTTACACAAACACACATATACACAGAGTCCGACAATGGCTTTACAGGCCCAAAATTCAAAGTCACTCTTGAACAATATTTTTAAGAATAATCATAAATACACACACACACACACACACATATATATATATATATATATA
>NW_026372811.1:0-356 GCF_001194135.2 Octopus bimaculoides | reverse complement strand
GTAGTAGTAGTAGTAGTAGTAGTAGTAGTAGTGGTAGTAGTAGTGGTCGTCGTAGTGATAGTAGTAGTAGTGGTGGTGGTGATGATAGTAGTAGTAGTAGTAGTGGTGGTAGTAGAGATAGTAGTGGTGGTGGTAGTAGAGATAGTAGTGGTGGTGGTAGTAGTAGTAGTGGTGGTGGTGGTGGTTAAGGCGGCGGTGGTAAAGGTGTTGTTCATGATGGTAGTAGTCGTTGTTGTTGTTGTTGTGGTGGTAGTAGTAGTAGTAGAGATGGAGGTAGTGGTTGTGATGGTGGTGGTAGTGGTGGTGGTGATGTTTTGATAATTTTGACAGTGGCGGTACTTGTATAGCAGTGGTAG
>NW_026372810.1:175-313 GCF_001194135.2 Octopus bimaculoides | reverse complement strand
ATATGTATATGTATATATGTATATGTATATATGTATATATATATACGTATATATGTATATGTATATATATATATACGTGTATATGTATATATGTATATATATATATACGTGTATATGTATATGTATATATATATATAC
>NW_026372810.1:0-135 GCF_001194135.2 Octopus bimaculoides | reverse complement strand
GTATATGTATATATATATATACGTGTATATGTATATATGTATATATATATATACGTGTATATGTATATGTATATATATATATACGTGTATATGTATATATATATATACGTGTATATGTATATGTATATATGTATA
>NW_026372809.1:0-203 GCF_001194135.2 Octopus bimaculoides | reverse complement strand
TACTATTGTTACTGTCACTACCACCACCACCACCACCACCACCACCATCGTTATTGTTACCACCCCATTTAGTGTTTTCTGTTTTAGGTCTACTGACTCCCTGTCCAAGAATTCTGTTGCATTCAACTTTATGCTCCCTCTTGACCCCCATGACCTTACCTTTGTCTGTGTTCTTGTGCCTATGGTTATCTGTGTCTGTGTGT
>NW_026372808.1:0-368 GCF_001194135.2 Octopus bimaculoides | reverse complement strand
TGGCCGCAGTCAAATGACTGAAACAAGTAAAAGAGTAAAAGAGTATTCTTTTCATTTCTGAAAGAAATTATCAAAATTATAAATTTAGAGTCTGGTAAATGACTTGCTACTACAAGTGCTGCCAATCAAATGTTCTGCACACCAAATGCTAATGGGTCATCAGGAGTCATCAGAAGGGAATGCACACCATTTCTGGGCCTTCTTCTCAATGGCTTTACAGCACACCAGTCCCACTCACTAATGTGAGGCCTCACCAACTAGAGTGACTGACTAGTATTTTAGCCATTAACATTCAATCTTAAGTCCTTCATCTCAGGACTTTATATACTCTTTTACTCTTTTACTTGTTTCAGTCTTTTGACTGTGGC
>NW_026372807.1:0-433 GCF_001194135.2 Octopus bimaculoides | reverse complement strand
AATGGTTAACTACCTTTTGAAGCCTGACGTGCATGCTGGTAATCACGGTCCGGACCATATTTTACATATTTTACTCGGTTGAGTAAAGTGTCATCCAAACTGATGTTTATTGGGAACTAAACTTAATTTGCAACACATGTGCCTATTTATCAGCTGTGTTTTGGTTGATAATTCTTATCAACAATTTTTTCTGTGATTGTGGTTTGAGAAGACATACAGCAGTATGCTAAAGATCGGACATAATCTCTTGTGAGCAAGAAATGTAAAATAAAGTCTATTATAAACAATATTATCCTTGGGTACATTATTTATATTATTAACATTGACGGATGTTTGCCTTCATCTTGTTGTTAGCGCAAAGTTTCGGCTGATATACCCTCCAACTTTCTTCAGGTGTCTTGGAGAAATTTCGAACCTGGGTTCTCATTCCTAA
>NW_026372806.1:0-311 GCF_001194135.2 Octopus bimaculoides | reverse complement strand
GGGCACTGGCAACGATCTCGCTCGAAAATCCTACGAAGGCCATTCAGGCGATACTGGCAACGGCCACGTGTTTACGTATAATTACAATTTAGGTTAGTTGAAATATGTTTGTCACATATTTCAACTGGGTGTTTTCACACCTTTCTTTTACCAGAAGAGAGACTTTTTCTCCGTGGTACATGCAGTGTATTTGCCTTTAGCAGCTGCAATATGTTAAACATATTTCAACTAATTTAAATTGTGATTATATGTAAATGCTGTTTGTACCATTACTTCATTATATATATATATGTGTGTGTGTGTGAAGGTGC
>NW_026372805.1:0-434 GCF_001194135.2 Octopus bimaculoides | reverse complement strand
ATATATATATATATATATATATATATATATATACAATACATTAAAAGTCAGATTGAATCTTGCTTGTTTGCAATGTTACTCAGCCAAACTGGCACATAATAGGAAAATACTATGAATTAATTTCGTTTTGGATTTGGTTTGCAAGATTCTTTATGTAAGTTCATGTATTGGGGCATATTCTGTTGTGTCTGGGGAGAGTCATTCTCTTTTAGTGCCTTATAATTTAACACACTCACTGGTAAAATTTTCACTCATTTACTTATTTATTTCTCTCAAATTTTCATTGCATCTTGCAACCTTTTCAATAGTTGTTGACTCTGTCCATTATTCAAGCTGCATTCTTTTTGTTTGTTTCTGCACATGTGTATGGGTCAGTGTGTGTGTGTGTGTGTGCGCATACACATGTATGTATGTATGTATGTATGTATGTATGT
>NW_026372804.1:0-516 GCF_001194135.2 Octopus bimaculoides | reverse complement strand
TCTTCACACTTTCCTCATTCGCCCATGCTTTGAACTTTTAAAGTTTCTTCATTCCGTTCTCTTTTTTCACTCATTATTTTTCTCATTCTCTGCTTTTTTCATGTACTTTAATCTTCGTTTCCTCTCTATCTCTCTCTCTCTCTCTCTCTCTCTCTCTCTCTCTCTCTTTCTCCACATACTGTCTCCCTTTCTCTGCCCCTCTCACACACACACACTCTCTCTCTTTATTATATCCAACTTTCAATTACTTTTCTTCCATTCTACTATCTTTTTTGATGTTGTGCAGAAATTTGCAAGCTTAACATTATTGAACAAACTTAATACTATACTTTATATATTTTTGCCATAACACCGATGAAGTAAATCGATAGATTATATACTTTCACCAAACTATTGTCATGTCGTCGGTTCATTTACCGAAACGCGTGTATGTTTTATGGAACTAAAAATACCAAATATGGTTTTTGTACTTTACTAATATCACATACATACATACACACACACACACACACATAT
>NW_026372803.1:0-371 GCF_001194135.2 Octopus bimaculoides | reverse complement strand
CTGTCTGTCTGTCTGTCTGTCTGTCTCTCTCTCTCTCTCTTTCTCTCTCTATCACTCTCTCTCTGCATGTATATATATGCAATCGTTAAACCCCAACGTGATTTTTTCTCTTTCCGTTTTTTTCCTCACTTTCTCTCTCCGTTTCTTTCTCTCTCCTTTTTGTCCCTCAACCGTTTCTGTCCAAGTGCGTGGGCTCGTAACGTTAAAGCCTTTTCCATTTTCTCCGAGTCAAACAAATACACCTTCCTTGTTGATCCCTAACCTGTCTCTGTCTTTTGTCTTTTGTACATTTGGACCATATACATGTCTATATATATGTGTGTTTGTGAGTGTGTGTGAATGTATGTGAGTGTGCCTCTCTGTGTGAGTGC
>NW_026372802.1:0-693 GCF_001194135.2 Octopus bimaculoides | reverse complement strand
AAGAATTTTATACACCAAATCTCTTCTTTCAGTGAAGTTTTTATCTCTTGCCACAGTAGTAACTTAATAAGAAATAAGTGATCTCTGATTGTCGAACTAGAGTTATATATAATCCAATTCACAGCACTCTGAATTTGCTATTTATTCAAAACTGTTTTGTTTTTCTCTGTTTTCTTTTAAGCCTAAAATATTCCTTACTCCAAGCAATCGTTTATTGTTTTATGTAAGCGTTTTGCATCTTACGGACGAGCTTTGTTTTAAAATATTAAATGGTACAAAGCATTGATGAGTTTACTGTTCAAATTATAATTCTCCGCCTGTTAACGATCTTGTATACATGTTAAATAGATTATTTTAGATTCGAGCTAGATTTGTAGATATGTAGATATTTAGATACGAGTTAGCTATGCGTTTTGTGAAAATGTCGAAGTATTGGGGCTTTTAATTTGGAATGAAAATTTAAGCAATATATTATGTCAAACATGCGTAATATTGTAATCAAACCTAACATGTTATTTCTAACGAGTTCACTATTTAAAACTCTTGGCCGAATTTTGGAAAAGCAGTTCCTCGATTTTCCATACCTTATGGGAAAGGTAGAGAAGGTAAAATATTGTGGGGGGTTGAAATTTTGGGGAAAAGGAATTTGCAGAATCGTATTTATTGTTGTATGAAATACAGAAATACTAAAAA
>NW_026372801.1:0-429 GCF_001194135.2 Octopus bimaculoides | reverse complement strand
ATATGCATATATATATATTTACAAACACGTGAGTGTACGAATATCTGTGCTTGTATGTACGTGTGTGTGTGTGTGTATTTGTATATTTTTGTATGTAGGTATGCCCAAGCAGAAACGTATAGATTCACACACCATGCTCACAAGCATTTATACTTGCATGCAATGGCGAAAAATGCATGCATACAAATAGATGCATACAAATGTATATTTCCATATGCAAATCTATACATACCTACATCCCTATTTGCATAAGCACCTAAATGGTACTGTGCCGATTCCAGTGGCAGAATTTTCCTTCTGGATTCTTCCCTCTTGGCTAGACATTTTGAAATTAAAGGCACAGTATGCTTGTACGAATATATGTATGGATACACACACACACACACACACATACACACACATATATATCTATATGTATATATATATATA
>NW_026372800.1:0-272 GCF_001194135.2 Octopus bimaculoides | reverse complement strand
GCCAACCACTCCGAGAGTGTAGTGGGTGCTTTTTATGTGCCACCTGCACATGAGTCAGTCCAGTGCTTTGTTCACATGCCACCGGCACAAGTGCCAGTAAGGCAAAGCAGGAAATGATAGCGCTCAAATGGTGCTTTTTACGTGCCACCAACACAGCAGCGAGACTGCTGCTCTGGCAGTTGTCCCACTCGGATGGTGCTGTTAGCACTCCACTGGCAGGGATGCCAGTCATCGAATTTGGTTCAGTTTCGATCTCACTTGCCCCAACAAGT
>NW_026372799.1:0-377 GCF_001194135.2 Octopus bimaculoides | reverse complement strand
ACATACATACATACATACATGCCATATATGTGTTTGTTGGGATTTCTGTTTGAGAGTGTAAACAGTTCCGACACAGTTTTCTAGGAAGCATATTTTTGATTGTTTAAGGAAGTCGGTGGACGAATCACACACTTCCACACACACTTACACACACACACACACACACACACATACAGACACGCCCAGCTCCACAAATGTTTGCAGTTTAGTATCAATTGATTTAAAAGACCAATAAGAGATAATTGGCCCTAGGGAGGAAAACTAATTGGATATAGGCCTCGCTGTTAATTGGTGCTGCATATATGTGTCTAGGTAACTATGTTATGGATACACGTGTGTGTGTGTGTACAAACACACACACACACACACACACACAC
>NW_026372798.1:0-305 GCF_001194135.2 Octopus bimaculoides | reverse complement strand
ATATATATATATATATATATATATATATGTATGTGTGTGTGTTTGTATGTGTTTGTGCGTGCGTGTGTATAGAGGCATGGTAATGTGCACCTATATACTTGTATATATATGTATATACATATACATATATACAAATATGTATATATATATATCCATATATAAATATTTCTACATTTACATATATGTATATATATTCATGTGTATATGTAAACATATATAATGCATATGTGTATACCTATATTTATATCTATATATCTATATATATGTGGATGCATATATGCGTATATATGTATATATATATATAT
>NW_026372797.1:0-396 GCF_001194135.2 Octopus bimaculoides | reverse complement strand
ATGTGTGTGTGTGTGTGTGTGTGTGTGTGTGTGCATTATGTAGCTCATACTTTACAATTATGAATTAAATTTTCTCATTTCGGTTCATCAGGCATTAGTAAATATGAATGCTATAAATATCCCATTTTGATTCTCACCACAAAAAAAAAGAAAACAGAATAAAATAAAATAAAAAGAAATTACTTCACCAATCTGATTGGTCAGTGGGAATAATGGAATTGTTGACGCATGAATGTTGTTAGGGGTTACGAATATTGAATGATCATATAAACATTATTATTGAAAATTGAATATATCCGAAATTGCTTACATATATGTGCGAGTGCATATGCGTGCACGTGTGCGTACGTGTGTATGTGTGTGTGTATTTGTATATATATATATATATATATATAT
>NW_026372796.1:8822-9324 GCF_001194135.2 Octopus bimaculoides | reverse complement strand
CGTACATATATACACACAATGCATACATACATACAATGAGAGAAAATGAAATTTTTAAAATTCAAACGAGATTCTTCATACGATCACTTTACATACACATTATTAAACCGCAATCCATGTCTACATTGTTAAACTGAATGAGATGACGAGAGGATATAGCGAGGAACTTGTTTAAACAGTCACCTGAAGAGGTACATTCTGCACCTGAAATGTAAAGTAATTGACTACACAATATTTCACCTATAAACTACAGGTTTAAAAATGTTTCGACACGATTGTAGTGATTTTAAAATAAAGAATGTCATTAATTCCATTTTATGTCGTTTTTCTATTTATATAAACTCTACGGACGCTATGGAATTCCTCTTGTATACCCAGTAGCAGAAGCATTTAAACTGTATGATGACATCAGGTAGCCAATAACTGTGGATAAGCTTTGCATAGCATTCAAACAGGTGTTTTTTTTACCTTAATCTCAATTTACACACACACACACACACAC
>NW_026372796.1:7409-7969 GCF_001194135.2 Octopus bimaculoides | reverse complement strand
AGAAAAGAATGTTTAAAGTTACATTGTTTCGTGCAACATTACTAATTGAAGTCTAGCTTGATGACGCATTTTTGCATTTTGCATATCCGTATGATGAAAGGATGGATCTCTTCCTATCGGGCTGAGTTGGATTCCGTCGCTGACGAGCGGAAACGCATGAGTCCTACGATATAATGACGTCGGTCAGCCGGAATAGAATTTTACCTGTCGATCCAAGCGTGGCTGTGGGGTAAGAAGTTTATTTCGCAACGGCTGGGCTACTGATTGCCACAACTACACAGTTTGTCTTCTCAATCCCAAATCACTATGTCGAGCCTGTTGTGCTTACATTTTACAGAAGTTTTCACTGGGACATTCTAACAGTACTCCTTTTTATTATGAGGGACTATGGCTTCTACCATACCGTGTTCTTATTTCCTTGGCCTTCGGGTTATCCTGCCAATGGATCGATCTCGTTATACAGTGTCTTAGACGAAACAAAAAGGGAATAAAGATGAAGATGTAAATTAAACGGCGAAAAGATGGATAAGACGAAAGACCTTGTATATATATATATATAT
>NW_026372796.1:1862-3976 GCF_001194135.2 Octopus bimaculoides | reverse complement strand
AGGGCTTAGAGACAATGAAAAAAATATATAAGCAGTGTGATCGATATTTTCCGAGTAAATCATTCAAGGGGTTGCCCCAGCATGGCCGCAGTCAAATTACTGAAACAAGTAACATTAAAAAGAGACTAAAAAAAAAATCGAACAAAACAGACGACAGGCTCGCAATGACAAGGGAGATAACCTATTGAATCTTTAAACAAGGGAGGTAAATGTGACCCGTTACTAAGTCAAGTTTTCGTTTAAGATTTCTTTACAAATGTTTTCTTGAGTCGGCATCTACATAATCAGGGGAGGTAATTTAGTGTTCAATCGAATTACTTCCCTTTCATACAATTCTTAGCATTGCAACCGCATAGACCTGGGATTTGTCAACCATTTAAAAAAAATCTCTGGATCCCTTTCATAATTATTCTATCCTGGTAGACCCTTCATAGCCAGTCAATGTCTAAAGACTAATTTTTTAGTATACTTCTTTCAAAGTCCCTCTATTTCGTTTCTCACACATTAACTTGTGTCGTTTGAACTATTTAAAATGTTAGAGAAAGAAAACTAGTTGCGTCTCGCAATAAATACCAATAAAACAACGAAAGCCTGTAATTCAAAGGGGTCAGCCTTGTCACACGCCGTGTCACGCTGAATCCACCCCCGAGAACTACGTTAAGGGTACACGTGTCTGTGGAGTGCTCAGCCACTTGCACGTTAATTTCACGAGCAGGCTGTTTCCGTTGATCGGATCAACTGGAACCCTCGTCGTCGTAAGCGACGGAGTACCAACACACACACACACACACACACACACACACACACACTTGCTGCAGTTATTAAGACTGCGGCCATGCCGGGGCACACAGCCTTGAAGAATTGTTTTTAATCTAACGGAATTGACCTCATAGTTTATTTTGTACACGTGTCTGTGGAGTGCTCGGCCACTTGCACGTTAAATTCTCGAGCAGAGCTGTTCCGTTGATCGGATCAACTGGGACCCCTCGACGTCGTAAGCGACCGAGTGCCAACAACATACAACGTAAGCAAAACGTTTTTCAGGTCACCTTAAAATACTGTGGTGGCCACGAAGTGAGACGAACCAGGGATCTTGTGGTTTGGGAATGGAATTTGGAAAATTATCTTGTCAGTCATACTTGCGTTCACGCACATACACACACACACACACACACACACACACACACACACACATACAGACATGTGTGTTGACAAAGGAACGCACACACACACACCTTGACACATACGCACACACCTACACACGTAAACATTCACACACACACACACTTACACATGCACAGACATACACACACACACGAACGCACGCACGCGCGAACGCACACAAACGCACACACACACACACACACACACACACGCTTACACACAAACACAGAAACGCACGTACACTGAAACACACGCACGCATGCATATAAACGAACACACGCACACACACACACACACAGACACTCACACACACACTCACACGTGCAAACACGAACAAACGCACATATGCACACGCACGCACAAGCACGAACTAACACGTACATTTACACACACTCTTATACACACACACTTAACTTACGCGCACACGCATACACACACACAAACGGAAACACATACACATACACATGCACCCTCTCTCATACATACACGCATATACACACACACAAATGATTCAAGGGACGTAATCAGCCAGCAATCTCTAATAAGTCCTATATTATATCCAAGCACTCACTAGTTATCTCCCTTCTCTCGGTACTTCAGCATAATCAGCAAAGTCGATCCAAACGGAAGATGTTGGCTGAAAAGAGCAGTCAGTCTCCTAATCAGCTTGTACAATATATGATAATATATGATAATATATGATAATATAATAATATTTGATATTTGATCTACGCATTAAAGCTTCTGTGAGGCTCTAATTTCGCATAAAGTCTGTTTTATATGTAATCAAACGTTGTATATATACAACAGGGTGTTATTCAGTAGAGCTTGGCTGCTTTTTCCAAAACGTCTAGCTTCCATATAAAGGTCTTCATCGTTGGATCATGCGTATATATATATATATATATGTGTGTGTGTGTGTGTGTGTGTGTGTGTGTGTGTGTGTGTGT
>NW_026372796.1:0-1572 GCF_001194135.2 Octopus bimaculoides | reverse complement strand
TGAGGAAGATTTGGCTGCTATTTCTAGTAAATCTAGCGACCATGTAGAGGCCTCCCTCATTGACTCATACATACATATGTACATAGATAAGAGAGTAGGGTGTGATTTGAGGGAGATTTGGCTGCTATTTCTAGCAGGTCTAGCTACCATGTAGAGGCCTCCCTCATTGGCTCATACATACATATATACATAGATAAGAGAGTAGGGTGTGATTTGAGGGAGATTTGGTTGCTATGTCCAACACGTCAAGCTACTATGTAGAGGTTCCCAACCACATGGTTCCGGGTTCAGTCCCACTGCATGGCACTTTCGGCAAGTGTCTTCTACGATAGCCTCGGGCCGACCAAACCCTTGCGAGTGCATTCGGTTGACGGAAACTGAAAGAAACCTGTCATATATATTTATGTATGTATTTATGCATCTATCTATATATATATATACATGTGTGTGTGTGTGTGTGTGTGTGTGTGTGTGTGTGTGTGTGTGTGTGTGTGTGTTAGTGTGTGTGTGTGTGTGTTTGTGTGTCTGTGTTTGTCCCTCTACCATCGTTTGTCAACCGATGTTGGTGTGTTTACGTCCTCGTAACGTAGCGGTTCGGCAAAAGAGATCCGATATAATAAATACTAGTCCTGGGGGTAGATTCGTTAGACTAAAAGCGGCGCTCCAGCATGGCCGCAGTCAAAATGACTGAAACAAGTAAAAGAATATGTGTGTGTGTGTGTGTGTGTGTGTATCTCTGTGTGTATGCGTGTGTGTGTGTATGTGTGTGTTCATACTGTTTAATATCATTTGAAAGATTTTTATATATTTTTTTTGTATTGATTTTCTTTATTTCATTCATTCTTCTTTTTTTTTCTCTTTCCAGATTGATGACAAAATGGCGGAAAACTTCGACCGAAAACGTTTCACCGTTTTTTGTCTTGTGATGTTTCTGGATTTTACTTCACTCTCATGGAATCTTTTAAATCTTATTCGCGGCAGTTTGGGGAGGGGTGGCGGCGGTGGTGGTGGCGGTGGACGTGAACCAACAAGAGTACTCACCCCCTTCCCACCCCCACTCCGTGTTCACAACTGGATTATCTACAATATAGTTACCTGTGCAGGTGTGTGCAGGTATCTATGGATTTTACCTTTGCTGGGAGGATGGTTTTACTATAAACTTGGATAAATTTTTACATTATATTGCGCTAAGACAGGTAGGCATGTTCGTTTGTTTGTTTGTTTTCCTTTTGATCCATTTTTGATACAATATTGGTGAGAGAAATAAGTTTTGTGACGTGAACGAGACTTGAGACTACTGGGTGTAGCTGTTCTGACACTGGCGCTTTGGCGCAGCTGACTGGATATTCAACATGTTTTGTTGATAGTGCTTTTTGGCACTAGAGGTCAACAGACAGACACACATACACATTCAGGCGCATGCAGAAATATGCACATGCAGAGAGAGAAAGAACGAGAGAGGAGTGAAGAGAGAGCGACAGAAAAAGGGGGAGAGAGAGAGAGAAAGAGAGATAGGGGGTGAAGGAGGCGACAGAAAAAAGAGGGAGAGAAAGAGAGAGAAGAAGAGAGAGA
>NW_026372794.1:0-423 GCF_001194135.2 Octopus bimaculoides | reverse complement strand
TTTTTTCATTTTTCTTAATGTTCTGTGACTTTGTGGTTTATTATTATTATTTTTTGTTATTGTATTTATTTTCAGATTGGTTGAGGGTATTTTGGTTTTGTTGTATCTTATTTATTTGTTTATTTATTCATTTAGTTAGTTTTTTCAAATTGTTTTTTTTTTTAGTTTTCAAAGAATTTCACCTAATCGCTCTTCGATCAGTTATGCGAAATTTGTTCGACGTAACTCTTGGAAGGAAAACGGAAGGAACCTTGGAATTATATATAAAGTCGTTTGCTTTGTCATTGTTGTTGTTCTTTTTATTATTATTATTATTGCTGTTTCTACAATTATTGTTGTTGTTATCAGCAGTGTTTTTCATGTTGGTGTTGGTGGTGGTAATGGTGGTGCTGGTCATAGTGGTGGTGGTGGTGGTGGTGGTGG
>NW_026372793.1:1029-1698 GCF_001194135.2 Octopus bimaculoides | reverse complement strand
GAGAGAGAGAGAGAGAAAGAGAGAAAGTGAGCTAACTCGATAGTTAGATAATAGATAGATAGATAGATAGATAACATATAGACAGATAGATAGACAGATGGATAGATTACTAGATAATGATGCGGAATTAGTGCTAAAACGAAGATATACTTGAAAATAATATAATCAAGCTACATATTGACATAAATAATATATTTTCTATCTTCCGCGTGTAAGATCGTATTTCCTGCAGTTAGACATTCATAGAAACGTATAAACGTTTAACAACTTCATCAATGGAAAGACAGAGAAAGATTCGTATGTGCATTTTGCTGTTTATATACGCCGTAATTTATAAACAGACGATATACGTAAACAGTTGAAATATTATGAATATAACATCATTAGATTTGTAAGAAAAACTTTACAAATGGGCTCAGATTAACGTTAAAAATAGAATTTTTGGAATCAACGTTGAGAATGAGGGATTTTCAGAAAGCGTTCGGCATGCTTAGACCACATACAAAAGAAATGTTCATTCTTTATAAATTTTAACCACGTAAAGAACGGATTTCTGTCCTCTGTTTACATGGATTATTTCAGTACATCGAATTTTTGCAACTCACGTTACATTTATGACCGTCTGCCGTATATATATATATATATATATATATATATATATATATATAT
>NW_026372793.1:0-484 GCF_001194135.2 Octopus bimaculoides | reverse complement strand
ATATATATATATATATATATATATAGCTTTGGCGATGTAAGCTGAAAAGTAATATGGCAGAAAGCATATGTATATTCTTTTATTCTTTTACTTGTTTCAGTAATTCTGATTGCGGCCATGGTGGAGCACCGCCTCTAGTCGTACAAAACGATCCGACGACTTACTCTTTGTAAGCCTAGTACTTAGTCTATCGGTCTCTTTTTCCGAACCGTGAAGTTACGGGGACGTAAACAGACCAACATCGTTTGTCAAGCGATAGTGGGGGGACAAGCACAGACACACAAATACATATATACATACACACACACACCTATACACACACATATATATGTGTGCATATACGACAAGCTTCTTTCAGTTTCTGTCTACCAAATCGACTCGCAAGATTTTGGTCGGCCTGACGCTATAGTACAAGATACTTGCCCAAAGTACCACGCTGTTGGACTGAACTCGGAACCATGTGGTTGCGAAGCAAGCTTCTTAC
>NW_026372792.1:0-444 GCF_001194135.2 Octopus bimaculoides | reverse complement strand
TGTGTGTTTCTGTCGATTGTGTGGGTGGCTGTGGATGTTTATACATAAATATTGCAAGTAAAACAAAATATACGTAATTGCATGTTTACCGCTCTGAATTTATCTACGTTAACATTTTATTGTTTCATGCAAAATTATACAGCATTTTGTATATTTTTATTTATCATGTATTTGAATTTATTCATTATTTAAATTCTCTTATGAAGTATCGCTTAAAAGTGTAAGGAATGTTCTTATATTAGTGAACATTTATTTTTATTTTTCGCTTTAATATCCCAATCAGTGTAAATATTTTAATATCATGCCTTTGGCATAAACATGCAATTTCAGAAACCTGATGTAAATGTTTTGCAAAGACCACTAAGTACACTTTCTTCAATATACCTAAGTATGCATCGTTTGGCAGCTGGTAGAATATATCGTTGCACAGCTGTTAGTAGCAAT
>NW_026372791.1:0-205 GCF_001194135.2 Octopus bimaculoides | reverse complement strand
GAGGATGATATGAATAACAATAAGCATAATAGAAACAGGTATAATTTTAGTAGTAGTAGCAACAACAACAGCAATAATAATAGTAGTAACAGTAATAATGATAGTAGTAATAATAGTAGTAGTATTAGTAACAATAACAACAACAACAATAGCAGTAGCAACAATAAAAACAACAACAACAATAATAATGATTTAAAATTTTGGC
>NW_026372790.1:0-1668 GCF_001194135.2 Octopus bimaculoides | reverse complement strand
ATATATATATATATATATATATATATTGAGAGAGAGAGAGAAAGAGAGAGTGAGATAAAGATACATATACATACATATGTATAAATGTGTGTGTGTGTGTGTGTGTATTGTCTTTTCGTTGTTTCAGTCACTGGACTGTGGCCATGCTGGGGCACCGCCTTGAAGGATTTAGACGAACAAATTGAGCCCAGTATTTTTTTTTTCTTTCAGTCTGGTACTTATTCTATTGGTGTCTGATTACAGGGACACAAACACAAACATACACACGCACGCACACCTCGGGTTTTCATGCAGTTTCCGTCTATCAAGTTCATTTATAAGGCATTGGTCGATCTGGTACAGTATTAGAAGACACTTGCACAAGATCAAGATGCTGCGCAGTGGGACTGAACCTAAATCCACAAGGCTGCAAGGTGAGCTTTAGACAGATCGATAGCTAACCAGCAAGACAGATGTCAAATAACGAACACGAATAAAGGTATATGAAACACCCTACATCATAAATTCTCATTTCAAATGTGTTTCTTGCTTATTTTCCTTTATGTTAAAAGTATCTCGTCGGCTGGAAAGATCAGCTGTGTGGATGACACTTATTGATGCAGAAACACGTGTCCCCAGCTGTTCTCTTAGACCTTATGCCTTTACGGATGTCAGTTTTGGAACACTTGAATTTTTTCCCATCCTTATTTGGATTTGATCCTAATTGCACCAGGCGATTAGTTTACCTTCTCCAAAAACGGAAATAATTTCAATAAACGAAGAACCTAAATTACAGCATATTTAGCTCAATCTGACCCTTGTTTCTCTTTTTGTAGGTTGAATACTTGCCACTGGAAACTTGCAGTTTTTCTCTGACTTGGTGCACTGCTTCGTTTTTGTGTGTGTGTGTGTGTGTGTGTTGGACGCCGAAAATTAAGCTATTCTTATCTTGGCTATTGCCAAGCCAGCACGAACTTCTGTCTCCCTTCCAGTTCGTCTCATCACAGCGTTCAGTATACATATATATTTTTTCGCGTCTTGGCCCTACTAGCCCTTCTTGTTTATTTTCACTGTTTTGTTTTCCTGTCATGTTTTCTGTTCGCCACGATATTCCTCCGCACTACAAATTTAATTTGCTACCGCTGGAAGAGCCATTCTAACAATGCGTCCTGCCCTAACTCTTCGAAACGCTTAGTTTTAGAATGGTGACAGCAGATGAAGGAACTGTTCTCTATGTGGCCTGTGTGTTTTCTGTACTCTGTTTATGTTCTGTTTTTCATTTTGTCCACGTTTGTTTGTAACGTCCTATACCCAGATATGCATCTATATATACATGTAAATGTAGGTATGTACATACATGTACGTATATATGCATATACTCACATATTATTTGTATTATTATTATTATTATTATTATTATTATTATTGTTATTATTATTATTATTATATATTGTATTTCGCTATTGTATTTGGTTTGCAAGATATTTTATGTGAATTCGTTTGTTGAAACATATTTTTTTGTGTCTGGTGAGAGTTATTTTCTTTTAGTACTTTATTATTTAACACACTCACCCGTTCAATTTCCACTCATTTACTTAAATATTTTTTCTAAACTTATGTTGCGTCTTGCAACCTTTTCAATAATCATTGTGTGTGTGTGTGTGTGTGTGTGTGTGTGTGTGTGTGTGT
>NW_026372789.1:0-254 GCF_001194135.2 Octopus bimaculoides | reverse complement strand
ATGATGATGATGATGATGATGGTGATAATGGTGGTGGTGGTGCAGTCGTTTTTGTCGCTGTTGTAACTTATTGTTGTTGTTGGTGTTACAATTATTGCCGTGGTTACAATCTTGTCACTATTGTTACTCTTATTACAATTGTTATTGCTGTAGTTGCTGTTGTTATTATTATTATTATTGCTTCGGTAATATATATTAAAATTGGAACGTTGTTATTATTATTAATGCTAGTATTATTATTATTATTATTATTA
>NW_026372788.1:0-428 GCF_001194135.2 Octopus bimaculoides | reverse complement strand
ATATACATATACACGTCTATATATGTCATCGTGTCAACGAATGTATACTCATCCGTCTTCCTTTTAAATTTCAAGTCTTATCAATTGACAGGTTTTACTTTCTAACCTTTATTATTTTAATTTATGTCATATGTAGGCAGCCCTACTGCAGGTTATAACCCCAGGATTATTCTCCTCTCAGTCAGTGAACCCACATACTACGCGAGAGTACAACATCCTTGGAGGAACTCAACATATGTTGTAGGATAGGATATCTTTTATACCAAACATCTGAGGAGCCACCGATTGCACTGACTGATGCAACACACCTAGATGCACAATATCCAAACCGCAAGGGACAGCTGCACAATGGGTCGAAACGATCGTCTCTGCTTTGAATAAAAATTCGTACCAAATCCATTTTCGGTTTCCTTCATCAATTATATATA
>NW_026372787.1:0-252 GCF_001194135.2 Octopus bimaculoides | reverse complement strand
CACACACACACATATGTATATTCATGTGCACAAACACACATTTATATGTATACAAATATATATAAATATGTATATATATATATATATATTGGTACATATATATACACACATATATGTGCATACACACACATATGTATATAGCTAAAGAGAGTAAGGGAGGAAGAGCTTATATACCTCACTTTCTCCTCTTTTCCTCTGTCATAGTATATATATTAGAACATATGCATGTATGATTCATATATATATATATAT
>NW_026372786.1:0-401 GCF_001194135.2 Octopus bimaculoides | reverse complement strand
TTTTTTTTCTTTTCTGTTATTTTATTCTTTATTAATGGGGAAAATTTTTGATGAATTTTTGTGTTTGATTTTATTGTTACTGTATATTGTTGCAGTTGATATTTTATATATAATTTATATAACTCAGGATCTTTAGGAATTACATATTTTTTAATACCATTTTATAGGTTTCTTTCTTTTCGTTTTTGTTGCTTTTCGTTGTCAGTTTTGTTCCTGTTGTTGTTGTTGTTTTATTGTTGATGCTGTTGTTGTTGTGTCGTCTGTAACAAAATGTCACAAACCAATCTACTGAAAACAGACTGTTCTTCAGTTATGCCAAAAGCAAAAGAGAATTTAATCATATTAAATACTGAGAAAGAAATCTATTTAAAATGTATTTTTAATCACCCTTCCTCCACCCC
>NW_026372784.1:0-855 GCF_001194135.2 Octopus bimaculoides | reverse complement strand
GAATTGTTACTCTGTAGTCTTTTGATAGCGAACTTTTCTTCTTTAGTGATATTTGATTCAGTAAGTTTTGCTTTTTCTTGCACCTGTTCACTTTCCACCTTAGTTCATCTCCCTGAACTTTTGGTATCTTTATGGCTATCTCTTCAATAGGGGCTATCTCTGACCTTTGAGTTTCATAAATTTCTTAATCTGGCGTGTCTTCACCATTTCAAATTCTTTAATGTACAACTTTTCCAGATCTTGTTGGATTCTCTTTCTATCACCATCTCTGGTTATTTTCCTAAGTAACAAAGACATCCTCTCTTTGATTTAATTAATGTTTTTTTCCAACGGTTGTAATAGATCCTCACACAGACGAGGGCATGTCCTGCCCTTTCGGCTACTCTTTTAGCTTTATGCTTTAATTTAAGCTCTCAATGCTAAAAGAAGGAATTAGATTTCACATTTTGTTTGTCTTTTAATCTAGATCTACATGCAATTCTGAGAAAGGTGCCAGGTCATCATGTCATGTGCTAGAAGCAACAGCTAAATCTTCTGTAAATCGCACACTTTTTTTTTCATTTGAAAATATTTTCAAAGATCATTTCATACCCAAAACGTTTCTCTTGTATTTTTAAGTGCATTATACATAAAAAAATAATAGAAATTGGCCAAAATCAGTTCAGAGGGGTGGGAAGAAGTTGGAAAAAAATCATAGATTTTCAAGAATTTGTTTTTTATAACATACTTTGAACTGTCATTTCCAAGGCAGTGGTAAAAAGAAAATTGGAAAAACCCCATCAAAATTCAGCTTAAATGGACATCCTGATCCAAAACTCTACTGCTTATAGCCATTTTTAATAGTCCATTAAAATT
>NW_026372783.1:2224-3662 GCF_001194135.2 Octopus bimaculoides | reverse complement strand
CTAGGCTTACAAAGAATAAGTCCCGGGGTCGATTTACTCAACTAAAGGCGATACCCCAGCATGGCCGCAGTCAAATGACTGAAACAAGTAAGAGACAAAGAGAGAGAGAGACAGAAACGTGTGTGTGTGTCATTATCATACCTTCTATGCATCTTATGCTGTAGACTACATCTTCCATGCTGGCATGGGTTGGATAGTTTGACAGGATCCAATGGGTTTAAGGACTGCATCGTGCTCCAGTAATTGCTTTAGCAGGCTTTCTGTAGCTCGATGCCCTTCCTAATACCAATTCATGGCCCCATCAATAACAAGGTCACCATGCAGCTTAGAAAACTAAGATCTCTTTTGACTTGGTGGGGCCACAGTAGAGCAGGAGACAGCTTTATGCTCGGTGATGTGAGGTTAAAATATGAAAGAGGGTAGGGCAGGACAGAGCAGGAGTCTTGCTGTGGAAGAGTTGTATGGTTGCTCACATTCTAGAAGGGTGTATGGGAGTATCCGAGGGTGGAGCTGGGAAGGGAAATGAATTAGTGGTTATGAGAAGTCGGGGTGGTCCCTGAATAGAGGTGAGTGAGCATAGAGGAAGAGGGAATGAGGTGGGTAGATGTTACAAGAGTGTATGAGGAAAGTGAGGGATGGTTAGAGATTAGAAATAGATGAGGGGATACATGGTCACACACACGCACACACACATAATGAGGAACAAGGGTTGAAGGGGTGTTGATGATAAATAAATGGAGGGAGGTAAGGGATTGAGTAGTGTTGGAGGTTGGAAATAGTGTATAGGGAACAAGGGTGAGGATAATTGATGATGTATGCTTTGAGGAGAAGGGGGAAAGTAGGTGATGACTGACAATACAGAAAGCAGTGAAAAGTATCCGGAAAGTAATGTAATACGGTAGACATGGGGAGGTTGAGAGCAGGGGAGAGGGCCAACATAATGCGCAGTGTGGGAGGGGGTGAATGGTGGTTGACAAGGTGAGACAATTTAATAAAACAAAAGGGTGATCAGTGTGAAATGTGAGTGGAGAGGAAGAATATTAAGAACCAATGGTGAGTGGAGTAGAGAGAGACAGGAAGAAAGAAAATTGGTGTCACCATACAAGATGACATGTCTGGTTCTGCCCTCATTTTATAGCAGCAGCAGCAGAATATTGCGGATAGGAAGAAAATGTTGCAGGGTGGGGTGATAATGAAATAATTGATGATAAGGAAAGCCTGAACAAGAACTTGGTCGAAGGGTGCAGTTGTAAGTGTGTGTCTGTGTGTGTGTATTTATATATATGTGCGTGTGTGTACATGTTTGTGTATATATATGTGTGTATGTGTGTGTGTGTATGTTTGTGTATATATATGTGTGTGTGTGTATGTTTATATATAAATATGTGTGTGTGTATATATGTATGTGTTGTGTATATATTTATATATATATATATAT
>NW_026372783.1:0-1585 GCF_001194135.2 Octopus bimaculoides | reverse complement strand
ATATATATATATATATATATATATATATATATATATATATATATATATATACACACATATACACACATGTGTATCTTTCAGTGTATATATGTGTGTCTGTGTATATATATGTGTATGTATGTGTACACAAACACACACGTGTTTCTAGAGTCTCAGTTTTGCCAATCTGGGGACTTCTTGAGCACTACATATCTACAGTAATCTCTTCCCTGAACTTCAAAGTCCTGAGATTAGCCATCTCTACTCGGCCCCACGCCTTTCTACTCCTCCTCCTTCCACAAGCTCCATATCCACCTGAAGTGCTCAGCAAGAGCAAATTGCTGGATCAGGTAGTGAAAGTTATGGAAAGATTTGTAGTTCAATTAAGTAGGAAGAGAATTAGGTTGGATGAGATGCAAGTTGGTTTTGTGGCAAGGAGAAATACTACTGGTACCTTCTCTCTGGCAAGACAATTGCAGGAGAAGCATTTAGTTAAATGCAAACCAGAATATTTGGCATTTGTTGGCCTGGAGAAAGCCTTTGCTAGTGGAGCAAGACTCAAAATTGAGTCATTGAATTAAAAAGTTTAAACGATGACATTACAATGGTTTGTTCACACAAGAGGCCAAGTTATCAGCCAATCAGCAGCCAGACCTTACATGGTAAATCAATCGAGAGTGGACTGAAGCAACGAGAATTAAAGTGTCTTGCTCGAGGACATAACACGTCGCCGGGAATTGAACTCACAAACCTTACGATCATAACCCAAATACCCTAACCACTAAGCCGTGTCCCTACACGCACATACAGTGGCTGCAACCAATTGCACAATACATTTAACATAGACTAAACTGAGGTATGGCTGTGTAGCTAAGAAGTTTGCTTCCTATCCGCTTGGTTTCGGGTTCAATCTCACTTTGGGCTTGTGTCTTCTTTAGCCCCAGGCTGACCAAAGCCTTGCGACTGGGTTTAGTAAATAGAAACAGAAAGATACCTGTCATCTCTATCAGTCTGTCTATTTATCTGTTTGTTTATTCATCTCTCTATTTGTCTGTCTGTCTAAGTATTTGTCTATTTGTTTGTCTATCTGAATATTGTCTATATATCTGTCTCTGCCGATCTTGTTAGATTATCTGTCTTTCTGTCTATATATCTGATTGTCTATCTATATATCTATTTGTCTATCTGTCTGATTATTTGTCTGTGTATATATGTATTGGGTTGGTGCATAATTATTGCAGTTTTTTTTTTTAACAAATTTTATTCAACAAAAACAATAACAATATTTGGTAAATTTTCAGATTAACACCCGCACGATTTTCACTAACCCTATTCCGTCCCTAACCCTAAAGCCCTAACCCAACCCTGACCCTAAAACCCTAACCCTAACACCCTAGTGAAAATCGTGCGGGTGTTAATCTGAAAATTTACCCAATATTTAACAAAAACATCTTTAAATGACGGTCTGACTGTCAGCCAAGCAAATAGGAAGCAGTAATTGAAGTAGATCGTGAATATGCTCAGGAATAATCATTTAAATAAGTTTTTGTTACATGTTGTTATTGTTTTTGTTGAAAAAAAGCCGCAATAATTATGCACCAACCCA
>NW_026372782.1:8547-9387 GCF_001194135.2 Octopus bimaculoides | reverse complement strand
TTGATATCTTTATTGTTGTTGTTGTTGTTTTCGTTATTATTACGGTTATTCAATAAGAAAGTAATATTTATGTGAGAAACGGAGAAAAACAATTATAATACTGTTGTTACTGGTAGAACTGGCGCTGTGAGTCGCAATATTTGCAGTATAAATCAGAACAATGATTACAGAAGTTGCAAAAGCAGCAGCAGCAGCAGTAGCAGCAGCAGCAGCAGTAGTAGTAGTAGTAGTAGTGTTTGCCACTGTCTTCATCGTCCATATTATCGGCGTCGTCGTTGTTGTTTCATCGTTATTGCCAGTATCTCATCATCAGGACCACATTCGTCATCATCATAGCCTTCGTCGTCATCGTCATCGTCTTCGTTCGTCATCACTGTCCTTTTCATCGTCATCATGGTCATCATCGAAATTATCGTCATCGTTTTCACCATCTTGATCAACATGATCATTCGCCTTGTCGGCGTCTTCCTCGTCGTCGTCGTCATCATCATCATCATCATCATCATCAGGTGGCCCTCGTGGCTCAAAAAGAAGGAAGAATATCTTTCATCGCCATTGAGGCACTTTTGGACAATAAATGAAGAATCATAATCGTTATTATGATAATCGCCATCATCATCATCATCATCATCATCATCATCGTCATCATCATCATCATCATCATCGTCTTCATCA
Source organism: Octopus bimaculoides (assembly GCF_001194135.2). Taxonomy (NCBI): domain Eukaryota; kingdom Metazoa; phylum Mollusca; class Cephalopoda; order Octopoda; family Octopodidae; genus Octopus; species Octopus bimaculoides. Next base: position 8,712 of record NW_026372782.1, on the reverse strand, counting down.
TCATCGTTATCATTATTAGCTGCAGCAAAGGCAGCAGTTTCATCATAATCGTCATCCTCGTAGTCATCACCACCATCATCATTATCACCATCATCATCATCCTCACCACCATCACCATCGTCACCACCATCATCATCATCACCATCATCATCATCATCATCATCA
>NW_026372782.1:5725-7582 GCF_001194135.2 Octopus bimaculoides | reverse complement strand
TATATATATATATCTTCCTTTCGTAAATGTATAGATGTGTATTAAATATATATGTCAATATATATATATATATATATGTGTGTGTGTATATATATAGGTATGTATATATATAAGTATGTATATATATATATGTGTGTGTGTGTGTGTGTGTGTGTGTGTGTGTGTATGTATGTGTGTATGTATGTATATGCATATATGATTATATATATATGTGTGTGTGAGTGCGTTCACATACATACATGCATACACACAAATATATATACACACACACACACACACACACACACACACACACAGCGCACAACACAATTGAAATTAAAATATAATGTAGTTTACTTTCCGATATTTTTCCTGGTGTATTTTTCCTTTTAATTTTTTTTCTAAAAACATCACAAGCAACAAAAGCGTCCACAACAAAAAAAGCACTAAGAACAAACAACCAAAATAAAATGTAAAGAAAAAGTGTCATCACAGCAACAAACACAACAACAGCCACTACACCAACTAGGTAATGGTCTTACTTTCATAATGTGCCAGACGGACGAACTAAACTTGTCCGTTCGTCTAAAATAATTAGTATGGAATTATTGTAATTTAGATTTGTTGGTGATGAAGAGATATATTTCTGCGGTACAAAAATTGTTAAGAGGATAATGTCAAGTGAAGTGGAGACATCGTAACGATTTCGATTCTGGAACGATCATCTAATATATTTAAATATAAATATATTAAGTGAGTACATCATAACAATTTATAAACTCGAAACAGATAGATCTAGAAATAATTTCTTTTCTATTTATAGGCAGAAGGCCTGAAAAATTTGTGGGTGGGGTCTAGTCGATTACATCTTCTCCAGTACTCAAGTGGTACTTATTTTATAGACCCCGGCAGAATTTGAACTCAGAACGTCACCTCAATGCATTTTATCCGTTGTGCTAACGATTCGATTCTGTCAGTCCCTAAAATCTTTGACCTTGAGCATTTGTAAGCAACCAGCGAATAGAAGGAACATTAACAATTAATAGCTATAACATGTATACTCTTTTCTACTCTAGGCACAAGTTCTGAAATTTTTGGGAAAAGGGCCAGTCGATTAGATCGCCCCCAATAGGCAACTGTTACTTAATTTATCGACTCCGAAAGGATGAAAGATAAAGTCGACCTCGGCGGAATTTGAACTCAGAACGTAAAGACAGACGAAATAACGCCAAGCATTTCGCTGCCTTAAGCTATAACGTGTATAGTGAAAATAACAGTTTCTCGAGAAGACAACACCACAGCTATCTTTCTCATTCATGATTTTAAACACCAAACCTGGCTGGCATACTTCCTATTTCCCGTGATTCATTGGGAAATACATAAGCTAAACATCTCGCAAGGGCAATTTCACCTGGACATTTCGTCTTCTATTGATTTCTTTATATTTTGTTTGTCATAGGTGCTGTTCTGTCCATCTTGAAGATTTATTCAGATGAAAGAATATCCGAAACGTCATTATTACCTCTTTCCACTTTTCCGAACTTCGACCTAATAATTTTGATCGTGAACCTATCGTGTCTTGCCATTCATTTTTTTTTTTTTTCATCGCTCTTCTTTTCCATCAATTTCTCTCTATTTCTCTTCGCATATATGTGTGTGTATAGTTTTATATCGATATACTTATATATATATTATATATACATCCTTTCTACTATTGGCACCAGGCCTGAACTTTTACGGGAGGAGACGAGTCAATTACATCAACACCCAGTGTTTCACTGGAAATTATGTCACTGACCCCAAAATGATGAAAGGCAAAGTCGACCTCGGTGGAATTTGAACTCAGAGCGTAGCGACGGACGAACTACCGCTAAGTAT
>NW_026372782.1:1564-2623 GCF_001194135.2 Octopus bimaculoides | reverse complement strand
ATATATATATATATATACACATATATACATGCAAGTTTTGCTTTGAGACGGCAGCTAGCTATATCTGACACAAGATCTCTATATTGAAGTGTTACTCTGTTGTTTTATTTCTTCTTTGTTAGTTTAAGTATAATGAACGTACTAAAGTGGATTATATTTCCCTGTACAGTGCATTGTCTTAGTTGTGCAGTTAAGTGGCACGATTCTGAGCAACACGGAGCCGGGTTCGATTTGCTGTGTGACGGTTAACCATGTGTCTTGGCCTAATATTAAATTTCGGAGTAAGGCGGCGTGCTGGTAGTATCGTTAGCATACAGGGCAAAATGCTTAGCAGCATTTTATCCGTCTTTATGTTCAGAGTTCAAATTCTGCCGTGGTCGGCTTAGCCTTTCATACTGTCAAAGTCGATAAGTATCGGTTGATCTATACTCCGAAATTGCTTGTTTTGTATCAAAATTTGGAACCAATATTAAGTTTCTGGTCGACTAATGACATTTGGGTTAAACGTTGGAGACTGAAAGTATGTGAAAACACACTGCATATGTATGTGTGTGACTGCTAAATCAACAAGTTTTTATTATTATTATTATTCTCTCACTGTTTATTTCTTCGTGTTCCTTTCTGTTGAAGAGCGTAGGCCCGAAAGGTAAAAGACTTTCTCACATTCCTGAGCGTCAAACTAATACACCTGCTTGTTGTTTATACACCTGTCTTCGTCTTTTGTTTTCTGTAAATTTCAACTGTATACAGATGTGTGTGTGTGTGTGTGTGTGTGTGTGTGTGTGTGTGTGTGTGTGTGTGTGTGTGTGTGTCTGTGTGTGTGTGAGGTGTCCAGTACCGTAGAGTGGCAGAAATAGCTCGAAACCAGGGCTTGTCTGCTGGTCCTGTCACCAGGAGGTAGTAGATGTTCGCTCACCTGCTCAAAATTTATCGGATGCATTTCTGCATCGTTAACCACCTAGAGGAGATGCCCTCTTGGGGTTAAAAAATCGCAGTAGAATTCGTTCAAACGGACAGCCATATTGAAGTGGTTGCGAATAATACATATATATGTTTATA
>NW_026372782.1:761-1314 GCF_001194135.2 Octopus bimaculoides | reverse complement strand
AGTCAATAGAACACATTTTTCATGTAAAATTAGTGTATATTTGGAGACAAAAGAGGTGACCCTAAACAGGAGACGAGAATGAAAAATAAAAACATTTTCAATAGTTACAACTTGTAGCTAGATTTCGAACATTAATCAACAAATTATTTTATTTGTTCATTAATGTTCGAAACCTAGGTACAAATGGTAACTATTGAAAATGTCTTTACTTTCCATCTCCTTCGAAATTATTTTTAACCGTGGCTTGGACTTTGACTGCTCCTTTTAGCATGTAACGTGTCATATTTAGAGTCACCTCTTTTGTGTATAAATGAACACTAATTTTATATGAAATATATATATGTGTATATATATATATGCATATATATAATATCCATTTATACATATACATACACGTACATCTATATATGCGCGTGTACATTCTTTCATTCTTTTACATGTTTCAGCCCTGAGGCTATAGCCGTGCTGGATATAATATATTTATTTATACATATACACACACAAACATACATGCATATATATATATATATATATATATATATATATATATATA
>NW_026372781.1:0-257 GCF_001194135.2 Octopus bimaculoides | reverse complement strand
CTGGTGGCTGATTTTTTTGCTTTTATTTCTCTCATTAAATCAACATTTTTTCTGTGAAGTGCTACTATCCCTCTGTTCTTCACTTCTTTCCTTGTTATTTGTGGTCGGTTTCTTTTTGCTGCTTTTGTTGGTCGTTGTTCTATAGTAGAGGCCACTCTCGGTTGAGCTGCTGATTGTATTTTTCTTTTGTTTGTTGTTTTATTCTCATCTTTTTCTTCTTTTTCTTCTTCTTCCTCTTTTTCTTCTTTCTCCTCTTC
>NW_026372780.1:0-501 GCF_001194135.2 Octopus bimaculoides | reverse complement strand
GTTGCTTATTTTGATTTTAATCACCTTATTTTGAAACTGTATGGATAGTATCATACTGAATTCTGGTGCCTAAACTTAAGCACCGTATTCACCTGAATCTCTATATATTATCATCATCATCATCATTTAACGTCCGCTTTCCATGCTACTATGGGTTGGACGATTTGACTGGGGACTGGCTAACCAGATGGCTACACCAGACTCTAATCTGATCTGGCAGAGTTTCTACAGCTGGATGCCCTTCCTAACGCCAACCACTCTGAGAGTGTAGTGGGTACTTTTTACGTGCCACCGGCACGAGGGCCAGTCCAGCGGTACTGGCAACGGTCATGCTCAAATAGTGTTTTTTACATGCCACCTGCATAGGAGACAGTCCAATGTTTTGTTCACATGCCACTGGCACAAGTGCTAGGAAGGCGAAGCTGGAAACAATCGCACTCAAATGGTGCTTACCTCTATCACAACTACAGCTCATACTATTACTATCACCCCATTATCATC
>NW_026372779.1:0-261 GCF_001194135.2 Octopus bimaculoides | reverse complement strand
CGTCAAATGTAAATAATGTACATAATTCCTCATCTCTTAAATATAGAAAAGTATAATAACAATAAAATTCAGAAGTCTGTATGATAAAATAAAACCTTTGAAGCACTGCTTCAGAGATGCCAGTCACAGAAGACAAACTAATAAAATAATAAAGGAAGAAACCTCACTGCCATAATTGTGTAAGATATTATAGAAAGGTGCCAATCTGCAACATTTTTTGCATTTATTGTGTAAATATTCTTGAGAAAATGCCAAATGCCA
>NW_026372778.1:0-269 GCF_001194135.2 Octopus bimaculoides | reverse complement strand
TATGTATGTAGGTAGGTACATAAAGTCATATGTCTATGTGTGTGTATGTATGTATGTATGTACAAAGTTAGGTATGTAGGTATGTAGACTGGTACTTATATTTATATGTGTGTGTGTGTATGTGTGTGTGTGTGTGTATGTGTATACAAACTACAAGCCTGTTTGTATTGTATGTATGAAGTTAGGTATGTAGATAGCTACATATATTTCGTATGTCTATATGCATCTGTAGTTATACTAACTATACAAGCCTGTATGTACGTGTATGT
>NW_026372777.1:0-215 GCF_001194135.2 Octopus bimaculoides | reverse complement strand
CCATTAACCATGAGCAACGATAGCCAGGTTATTGTCAATAATACTAATATGTTTATCATTAGTACGATAAGGTACGGCTCCATAGTATTATTGACCATTGGGACGTTCTTTAATGTAGCAGTAATTGGAATATTTTGCAGGAAAGAACTGCGCCAGTCCAAAATGGCCCCGTACCTCATTTGCCTAGCGATTGTAGATTTAGCTGTTGTATGGAT
>NW_026372776.1:0-401 GCF_001194135.2 Octopus bimaculoides | reverse complement strand
TATATATGATATATAAAAATACATACGTATATGTACACACACACAAACGCACACATGCACGCACACATGCACGCACACATGCACGCACATACACATATATCCCCCTCTCTCCATTTCTTTATCTCTATGAACTTTTCTTTTATTCTTATCTATCTATCTATCTATCTATCTATCTATCTATCTATCTATCTATCTATCTATCTCTCTATCTATCTCTCTTTCTCTCTATCTATCTATTGGTATCCCTTCATATATATATATATCCTTCTTTCTCATCACACCTTACTTTATTTTACTTTCTCTCTCTATATCTCACTTTATAGAGTACACTTTGATATTTTATCTCTTTCCCTTATGTGTGTGTGTGTGTGTATGTATATATATATATATATATATATATA
>NW_026372775.1:0-480 GCF_001194135.2 Octopus bimaculoides | reverse complement strand
AGCATGGCCACAGTCAAAAGACTGAAACAAGTAAAAGAGTAAAGAGAGTAGTAATTTGCATAATTAAAGCGATAATTAACTAAATTTCTCTTATCTCGTTAGCTCTATTCCTTCTGTCCACACATTGAGTGAATGATGTCTGGATCATATCCCCTTCCATGACTGATTTTCCTATTCGTTTTCTTTTCCAGGGTTATCCTTGTTTTTGGCCAAAGGATGTTAATCAAGAGAAGAAATATGGCCCCATTGGAGTCAAATACTGCCGTACATTCAAATACCCTGATATGTCTGTTCGGTTGTTCAGGGTTAGAAAGGTAACTATATATATACGAATCTATATATATATATATTATATCTATATATATATATATACGAATCTATGTATGCGCATAAACAGAAATTCATTTACATATTCAAGTGTGCAGCATTCTTACATACATACATGCAGACAGGCATACATAAATAACTATGTATATGCAT
>NW_026372774.1:0-304 GCF_001194135.2 Octopus bimaculoides | reverse complement strand
GATCTTGTTGCACTTAATGGTTGATCTAATTAACTCCAGATGATTAACAGGTGATAAGTCATACAAATGAATCAGAAGATCAAAGTCTCAAATATTTCTATTTTAAGAACCCTTCCACCAAATTTCAGTCTCGTACCTACACTTGAAATAATTTGCATTTTTGTTATTATTACCTATTACACGATCATTTAGTTAGCAGGCATTTTATCTTGAGGTTTGGTGACAACAAATTATTATTATTATTATCATTCAGAAGTCTTATTTTTATCACATGCTTTCACTTCACTACCGAGCACAGCTCTGT
>NW_026372773.1:4889-5541 GCF_001194135.2 Octopus bimaculoides | reverse complement strand
TTCTCTCTCTCTTTCTCTCTCACTCTCCCTCTCTCTTTCTCTCTCACTCTCTCTCTCACTCTCTTTCTCTTTCTCTCTCACTCTCTCTCTCTCACTCTCTCTCTCTTTCTCTCTCATTCTCCCTCTCTCCCTCTCTCTCACTCTCTCTCTCTTGCCTTCATTATTTCCCCTTTTCTTTCTTTCGTCCTCTCACTTTTGTTCTAACCTTTCTACATCCTCCTTTTCTCTTCCCAAATGGTTGATATGCGATAAAGTATTAGAGACCTTCTGTGTTTGACTCATGTCCAGTTGTACACACACTATACGCTATGTCGTTTCTTTATATACCATACGTTTTTTTTTTTTTTTTCATTTATCAAGTAAATGAATGCAAAACACATCGAATTTGTATTAGCAAATAAGTTTCATGATGAAAATAGAATGAGATGTATGGGCGGAATAATATAGTTATTGGTGTATGGGTGTCTATGTATTGGGTTGGTGCATAATTATTGCGGTTCTTTTTCAACAAATTTTTATTCAAGACAATAACAATATTTAACAAAAGTATCTTTAAATGACGGTCTGACCGTCTGCCAAGCAAATGGGAAGCAGTAATTGAAGGGGATGGTGAATATGCTCCGGAATAAGCATTTAAAGATGTTTTTGTAAC
>NW_026372773.1:3031-4478 GCF_001194135.2 Octopus bimaculoides | reverse complement strand
ATACATACATACATACATACATACAAACACAAGGAACAGGAAGTATCAACCAAATGCTTGATGCGTAAACTGGATAGAGATGCAGGAAATGCAGTAAAATGTGTCAACTGATGCAGACCTGTGGAGTTAACACCGAAGACATCACTCACATCATGTGCAGTTATCCATAAATATCACCGATGTGACATGATGTACCTAAGACACAGCATTAGTAGATCCGTCTCTATAATGAAAGCCGTCGGAAGGTTAACCCTGAAGACAAAGAAATAAGAACCCACAGTATGGTAGAAGCCATAACCACTCATAATAAAAATGAGTACTGGTGGAATGTCCCAGTGAAAACCTCAATAAAATGTAAGCACAACAGACGTAATATTATGATTTGGGAAAGAAAAGTGTAAATGTGTATAGTTGTGGAAATTATCAGCCCAGCGTGTGTTTCCATAAAGCTGAAGGTCAGTGGAAAAGAGAATGCCTATGCTAGACTATTGAGAAATCTGCAGTTACTCTATCCAGAGTTCAGATTTATACCTGTAATTATTGGTGTATTGGGCTATGTAACACACTGCCTAAATACCAATCTTGAGAAATTAGGCTTCTCAAAACCAGAAAAGAACTGTAAAAATCTGTAATATTTTCCAGAGGTTTATCATTTAAATATATATGATCATGTCTAGATATGCAACTACATGCATGAGAAAACATACATAAAACAAAGCGTACAAATCTACACATTATATATTCATACATACATACATACATTTAGAATCTGGCACTTTCTCTATTGGCAAGAAATCTTGAAATAAACCTGAATAATGACATACATACGTAAATATATACGCACGTACGTTCATACATACATACATACATACATACATACATACATACATACATTCATACACACATTCATACATACACACATGCATGCATGCATACATACATATGCTGTAAGAAAATTACAGGATTTTAGAAGTTATCAATGAAAGATCGATATGGAAGTTTCAAAGTGCTAGTATTGCACATTTTGCTTTATACAGTTTCTTACCATCGCTGTAGACTATGTAACAAACCTTCGAGATCAGAATCGGGAAAAACTTGAAACCTCAGACAAAAGAATTTTAATCCATACTTCATGTTCTCCAAATGATAATGAACATCTTTAAGAGGACAACTCTTTTGAGATCTTTCGAACGGAAATGTTTGTACAAAGAATAGCAGAGGTGAAGATTTTTATCTTTTAAGAAATTTAGAATATAAAGTATATAGCAAATATTTTCATTGTAATATTGCTAAAGGACAGAAGACTGATCAAAATAAACTATAAAATTGCAACTTGCACATGAAAACATACCTACAAACATACGTACGTACATACGCACATACATACATACATACATACATACATACATACAAATTACGTACATACATGCATGTCTGTGTATATACA
>NW_026372773.1:1079-2103 GCF_001194135.2 Octopus bimaculoides | reverse complement strand
ATATATATATATATATATATATATATATAACACGTACAGTTACAATTAACATCAACTTAATGAATATATATTCTATATTAACATTTTCGTTTATTTTCATTTAGATGATACTGTGTTTTTGTCATTTAAAAGATAAACATAATTCATTTTTTCAAATATCGTCAGTTAGAATTATTTTATTTTCGCTCAAAGAATATTGAAATTATTGAATTTTCTGTTAATATGTATTAACAACAAAATACAAGTATTTTTTTATCATCTCCATACCTGCATTCATCTCCCTCACTCGGTCTCTCTCTCTTTGTTTCTCTCTCTCTCTCACGCACACACTCACAAACAGACACACACACACACACACGCACACACGCACACACAGACACACATACACGCACACACACAAACACACACAAGAACTACAAGTTACCTGCAATTATTCTTCTGTTTAATATTAGTAATTAATTTGTATGTGTGCCGTCGGGTGTACACGCACATGTGAATATGTAGTTGTATGTGGTGACATGGTTATTGCTTCTCACCAGGAAAACTCCAATCGCACAGACCCACCAATGAATACGATTCATGTGTAATTATCTTGTCCTCGAAGAAACTATTTTGAAGTTAATTTATAATCTCTTCCTTCGCGATTTTATACAAATTTGCTCCTAATATCTATCAGATTGAACGACTGTATAGAAGCTCCAACGTTGCTATGTCCGTGTCATCGGTGTCTGAGCTATATTTGTCAAGTGCGGCTTATACCTTTACTCTTTTACTTGTTTCAGTCACTTGACTGCGGCCATGCTGGAGCACCACCTTCTAGTCGAGCAAATCGACCCCAGGACTTATTCTTTGGAAACCTGGTACTTATTCTATCAGTCTGTTTTGCCTAACCGCTAAGTTACGGGGACGTAAACACACCACCATCGGTTGTTAAGCGATATTGGGGGACAAACATATACACACACATACATACATACATATATATATATATATATATATATATATATATATATATATATATATA
>NW_026372772.1:0-234 GCF_001194135.2 Octopus bimaculoides | reverse complement strand
GTGCCAACAATATATACATCAAGATCCAATTTCAAAAGAGAATCCTAGTCAAGTTGATGCAGGTAGTTTATCCCATGCCCCTCTGATTTTTAGTTCATGCAATTGAAAAAACTGCATTTTTCATGGGATGACCCAATATACATATATACATATACATTTATATATTTATATATATAAAATTTATTATTATAGGCGCAGGAGTGGTTGTGTGGTAAGTAGCTTGCTTACCAACCA
>NW_026372771.1:0-373 GCF_001194135.2 Octopus bimaculoides | reverse complement strand
TAAAATATTGTGTTTAACAAAAGCGAAAATATAAACATTTACTGTAAAAAACAAATCGTATTTTTTCGTTGTCAAATCATTGTGTCTAATCGAAAGGCTAGAGTTTCTTCACTTTCAGGATGAAGTTATATTCGGAATATTTTCCCATCATGCACCGTTTTGGGTATTTATACCCCAAACCACTAATATCTCAATAACTACTGGTCCGATTTACGCGAAACTTGTTTTATTCCGTTCGTATTAACATTTCAGGGGCGGCTTAATTCATAGTATTTTCCCATTATGTGCCAGTTTTGGTGTGTAACATTACAAGTAAGCAAAATTGAACTTCACTTTTATTAGTGTGTATATATATATATATATATATATATAT
>NW_026372770.1:0-311 GCF_001194135.2 Octopus bimaculoides | reverse complement strand
ATATATGGTTCTGTGTTGTGTTTACAGGATTAAATACCCTTATGCCTTTGTTTGTAAGTCTGTTTGTGTGTGATTTCGTAGCACAATGAAACATTGCATTGAACTTAAGAAGTAAATCTACGTGGAGACATCTATTCTATATATATTTGTCGTCAATGATATTAGCTTCCATATTATTTTTTTCTATCCCTTACGATTCTTGTCCTTCAACGAATGAGTCTGGATATCCTGAGATGCTGACGGTAAACACAGCAAATAATTATGGAGAAAACAAATTAGTGAACGAAAAAGAGATAATGCCCTGTGAAGCT
>NW_026372769.1:0-333 GCF_001194135.2 Octopus bimaculoides | reverse complement strand
TATGTGTGTGTGTGTGTATGTATGTATGTATGTATGTATGTAAATGAGTATGAGTGCAAACACGTTTGTTTATGTTTGTTTATGTTTGTTTCTGTGTATACCTGAGTGAAATAGAGGTAAATACTTTTAAAATGTTTCACATCAGCAGACGGTGATGAATATCTGCAAATAAATAACTAGGCTATTAGATCGATACAAATTCCCGTGATATTCTCACTAAAGACTGTGGTCATTTGACATATGCGCATATCTGTATACATACATATTTGTGTATGCATTTATGTATGCGTAACAAAATTTGTGTGTGTGTACATATATATATGTGTGTTTGTA
>NW_026372768.1:0-210 GCF_001194135.2 Octopus bimaculoides | reverse complement strand
ATTGCATAGTTTGACCCATTGGATGTATTTTCATACGCCAAATTTGATCGGGACCTACTTTCACTTTCACTTACATCTCATTTTCTTTCACATCTTCCGCTGCTGCTGCTGTTGCTACCGTCTTCCTTTCCTTCTTTTCTACTTCCTCTTCTGATACAATTTCCAATGCTAATTCTGTCCATTTCCAATCTGTTTTCTCTGTTGTTTTTC
>NW_026372767.1:0-381 GCF_001194135.2 Octopus bimaculoides | reverse complement strand
TATATACAGGGTCCGCCATAAGTAACTATATATTTTCTTTTGCTTGTAACCTTGCTGATACATATTCAATTTTTCTATTTCATATGTCATTTGAAAGCTGAAATCTTATATTTTTATTTCTTTTTTTTACCCCTATTTCAGATATACTGTTATATCGATTATGTCCACCTGGTTAACAAAAGAGCAAAAGATTGCCCTTATTACGACAGCAGGATGGAGCAGAGGGTCTGTACTTTCAGCAGGACGGGGCACTGGCCCATTATGCTACGCTTCTGGGAGACTGGCTGGATGCCAACCTGCCCTGTCGATGGATTGGCAGGCGAGGTCTGCCTGAGTGGCCGTCTCGTTCGCCGGATTTGACCCCACCCGACTTTTTCCTGT
>NW_026372766.1:0-245 GCF_001194135.2 Octopus bimaculoides | reverse complement strand
AAAAGAGTATATATATGCATGTATATATATGTATGTGTATATATATATATGTAGGTATATATGTCTATCCGTATGTATATACATATATGTATATATGTATATATACATGTGTGTATATATATATGTATGTGTTTATATGTATGTATGTGTATATATAAATGCAGGAGTATATATATATGTGGATATACATATTTGTATATGTATATATATATATGTATGCATATATATATATATGTATGCATATA
>NW_026372765.1:394-530 GCF_001194135.2 Octopus bimaculoides | reverse complement strand
ATATATATATATATATGCATAATAATATGCTAGCGTACATACTTTCATACACATATACACATGGACACATACATTTATATTTACACACATGCATACGCATAAATATGTAATCCGGTGGTGTACTTTTTAGCATTAT
>NW_026372765.1:0-133 GCF_001194135.2 Octopus bimaculoides | reverse complement strand
TTCCATCATGGCCTCAAGACAGATCCAGAAGCAGAACGTGTGTTCTTCACCGTGTCCCTGGGAAGATCTTCAAACACTTTCTGGATCTTGGTCCCAGTTTGGCCTTGATTTTGCAAGCAGGGCAGGCAGTTGG
>NW_026372764.1:0-369 GCF_001194135.2 Octopus bimaculoides | reverse complement strand
TAAATTTATGCTTTTTTGTGCACCGTGAATGTTGAGCAACAGGTGTATCTCGTTTCAAACACCAGCAATAGTCTACCATCATCACAGCGTCCCAACGTCCTTGGTACTGAGTTTCCATCTCTTTGAAGTCCTGATGGAATCGTTCGCCTTCTTCATCGCTAACATCTCCGAGATTTTCAGGAAAACGATCAAGATAACTAAAAAGATAATGCATTTTGATGTTCATATTCGAGCTAATATCACGAAAAGTTACTATCATGTTGGAAAGTAGGTTTTTATAGTTTTCACTTTGTGTTTCCCAAGGAAATTTTGCACAACGTCTGCAAAGGCTAGCCGAGCTGATGCTTCATTTTCGCTCATCGTTTTCCC
>NW_026372763.1:0-221 GCF_001194135.2 Octopus bimaculoides | reverse complement strand
GTAATGATTTGTACTGGATGAAGGACCAAATTTGTAAAGTAAACTAATTTCTTTTATATTTCATCAACAATTTTCATCCTTTCACATACTTCACTATCTTTGTATTTTCATACCTTTACATATACTTTCTCTACCTTTGTAATTATATTTATTCGTATTTTTTCCATAATAGATTTGATCCTAAAAGTGAATCCAAAGCTATTTTGGAACTTGTTATTTCA
>NW_026372762.1:0-379 GCF_001194135.2 Octopus bimaculoides | reverse complement strand
ATTTCCAAGCAAAGTAATATTTCCACATGGTTGCATGTTTTCACCAAAGATGGAAACAAACGACACCACTTGTATGATGGTGACACTCATCTACAATTATCACAGTGTCAAAACAAGGGAACTCAAACATACACCAACACACAAATATAGACTTAGAGCTGTCATGAACCCTAGAACTCATAAGACTGAAGGTTTCCAAGATGTATAAATGACTGATATTACAACGCTGCTCCTGAACAGGACACCAGTTTGTTGCTGAGTTAACTTCCCAGCTTTGGCTTGAACTTTTTACAGCTGAGTGAACTGGCACATATGAAATGAAGTATTTGCTAATGATGCCTTATTTCTAGTGAGACAGTTGCAGGAGAAATACCTAGCT
>NW_026372761.1:0-491 GCF_001194135.2 Octopus bimaculoides | reverse complement strand
CCGTGCGCTTTCGCGCAGCTCGCTTAAGTTATTCATGCTGGATACGTGCTTTCTCAAAAGTGTCGATCCCCTCCTTAACTTGCTTCCTCCATTCGTGGCGATGACAGGCACTGTTCTCCCAGTCAATGTCCTGCATATCACAGACCTTTAATGAAGACTTGATACAGTCCTTAAATCGCAGCCTTGGTTTCTGCCGGAGTCTCCTTCCATTCACAAATTCTTCATATAGCATCTGCTTAAGAATCCTGCAATCCTTCATTCTAATAAGGTGTCCAGTCCAACGTAACCGGTGCTTGTGCACCATCGCCTCAATACTCAAGATATCAGCTGTTCTCAGGACCTGTGTGTCTGGAATTTTTGAGGTCCAGCCAACATTGAGAATATGCCTGAGCCATCTCTGATGAAAGCGTTACCTGACGTTTGTACAGAGTCCATGTCTCTCATGAGTAGAGGAGCGATGTCAGTACACATGCACGGTACACAGCAACTTT
>NW_026372760.1:0-286 GCF_001194135.2 Octopus bimaculoides | reverse complement strand
TTATATATATATTTATATATATATTTATATATATTTATATTTATTTATATTATATATATTTATATATATTTATATTTATTTATATTATATATATATATTTATATTATATATATTTATATATATTTATATTTATTTATCTTATATATATATATATATTTATATATATTTATATTTATATTATATATATTTATTTATATTTATATTATATATATTTATAAATATTTATATTATATATATATATATTTAAAAAATTTTTTTTTTATTTATGTGTTTCAGCCAAGTGGCT
>NW_026372759.1:4319-5279 GCF_001194135.2 Octopus bimaculoides | reverse complement strand
TATATATATATATTTACATATATATACCTGTGTGGATGTATGTATATATACACCAAGGTAGTATTACAGTTATATATTTATGTATTTCTCAATGGTATGGTAGCATTCCTCGTTTTGCTATAGCTACGACACAAGATGGGATACATTTTACAATACATCTGTATGTCTAGCCGCATATATAATGTAATTTCAAGAATACCTTCCGTGGTATTGAAAGGAAACCATCTTCATAAAAATCAATAAGAAATGATTTCCCACTTAAATACGATGGCAATGATATGAAATGAAAGTTGATTTTAATTAACAGGGAGTGGCAATTCCCATGAACTTTGCGAACTAATAAGATCGTTTTGTTGTTGTTGTTGTAGCTTGTATTGCTGTTTAATTTCCAGATGAGACATACATTCACATTGTTGCCTTTCCATCTCCGTTGTATATCTATCCTTCCCCTTATTTTGTGAAAGTGGCTGTGTCTTAAAACTTCTAGGAAGATTGAAATGAAATAAAATAAAATAAATAAAACTGACTGGGATTTTTTAATCATGGTGTCTGAAAAGTAAGAGTGAGGAGGAGGATGGGATCTATTTTAAAACGGGGGCGCCAGTTTTCATTTATGTTTTATGTAGTGTTTTTGGTACGGAAAGACTTTCAAACTTCGTATACTTATCTATTTTGTTATAGTGCAGAAAAATATTTTTGTATTCGAATTTATTTCATGTAAAAAATTGTCTTATTTCGATAATTTCTACTAATCACTGACGTCTATTCAGTTGAAAACAGTTAGCGCTGTAACGGTGTATATCGTATTAATCCCCTAACCCTAACTAGACTGTTAACCCTAACCCTAACCCTAACCCTAACCCTAAAACTAACCCTAACTCTAGAATCCGAACTCTAAAATTGTTACACACATAGATACGCACAGCGTAATTTATTATATAAACAATATATGCGTATAAA
>NW_026372759.1:2455-3936 GCF_001194135.2 Octopus bimaculoides | reverse complement strand
GTGTGTGTGTGTGTGTGATTTCCACGACAGTCATATACTGTGAAAATACTGTGCTGAACGTCTAGGTCAAATGATATTTTCTTTGAAAAGTCTAGTCATTGAATGCTGTTCAGACAGGCAGAAGGGTCGTATCCCCATTGCAGTATGCACTCAAGAGATCTGTTAATAGATTTACTTTGAAGGACGGAGCGGATTGCAACAGTAAACTGTACTCCAATCACGTTATTTAAAATCAACTTTGTTTTTTAAATAATTGATAGAGAGTTGAAGTTATAACGCAAGGAAAGAGAGTAACTCCGATATATTTTGATGATAGGTGAAAAAGTCCTGTTGAGCTTACATAGTAGTCACTAATATTACAGATGTGAAGTAATTTGCAAACTACATGGGTTTGGCGGCCTGTTTCTTTATTTTTCTTTTCACATAATTAAGTGATAAAGAAAGGTAGAGGAAATCGTTCTTAGAGAAACGATGGCTAACCTTATTAATTCACAGCCGCTTAAACACATCCTGGCATCCTTTATTAGTCATTTACCAGACTTTCTGTACTCACAAAATATATACAGTCTGATAGAAATGATCCGAACTCTGCGTGAAATATTAAATATTTTCTCTTCTCTTGGCATCCAAATATACACCTGTTGTAGGTTTTACCCACTATCCATTATTTCTGATACAGACCATCCCTAATCGTCAACAAATCTAAGAACTAGATCTTCAATCCATATGTTGCTTATACAGAATGAAAAATCGGTAAAGTCAGACTCTAAAGTAAAAGAGAGGGTGG
This sequence comes from Octopus bimaculoides, assembly GCF_001194135.2. Lineage (NCBI taxonomy): Eukaryota > Metazoa > Mollusca > Cephalopoda > Octopoda > Octopodidae > Octopus > Octopus bimaculoides. The sequence goes on along the minus strand of NW_026372759.1, from coordinate 3,149 downwards.
GTTGTCCTTCATCAAGGAGTGACGCAGAGAAGAAATTTGCTAAACACTTTGATGATGTGAATATAATTGGACTATTTTGCATTGCAATCCCAGTATATATCTACTCAATTCAAATATTAATTTTTTAGATTATAAAAGAATTAAAACCCTTAATATAGGTACTGACATTTGGCATCCCCACATACACACATACACACACACACCGCTATATTATTTAAATGGATATCATTGTATACTGCTTATCGTTTAAAAGTACTTATTTTTCTACCTTAATTCTATGCCAAAATGTTGGATATCTTCTGGCCAGCTGAATCTGTGGTTAGATTCTAAAGATTACCAATACTTTTTGGTGTATATAAGCTTGGTTATTTGATATTTTGCAAGTCGGTTTGAAGACTGTTGTATAATCATATAATCATATAACTAGATATACACACGCACGCGTAACACACACACACACACGCAAACACACACACACACACACACACACACACACACACACACACATCTTTAAATGTCAGCTTTCCTTATGAGAAATATATTATGTTGATGTCTTCCGTAGAGCCTCAACTCATGAGCACTGCCAACTGTTGAAGCTGGTTTACAACACATCATCTTATCTTGATATATCTAACTTGGTTTCGGCATGAACTATAATGTGCTACACTACACATACCCTTATGCATACGTCAAT
>NW_026372758.1:0-1905 GCF_001194135.2 Octopus bimaculoides | reverse complement strand
ATATATATATTTATTCTTTCTCTTCTCTTTATTTACTTCCTGCCCGAGGGTTGTGGCCTTGCTGAAATACTGCCAATGCAATTGGCACACGTTCTACAGTACATCACTTTTTGAGAGTAAAGGAATTTGATGCCGTTCGCTTCAGTTGCATTTTTTGCCATGGCATTGGTTTCTCTGGAATTGCAGGTAACGGATTATCAAGCTAATTTTTGGATGTATCTACATCCATTACTTTATGCTCATCTTTCAAAACCTCTGTTTTGGCGATGTTTCTATGACTAGATGCCTTTCTTAATTCCTTACTGACATCACCTCTGTATATTGTTTGTGTAACTCTCACATGTCATTCGCCCATTCCTAGCTTCCTCAGCTATCAACAGATTACAGAACAAGGGACTATAGGAAAGGCTTTCTTAGGCTGACGAGTGCTAAGAACCGTGGCTAAGTTTTAGCTGAATATTTTTTCCTGTAGTTACTTCGTCTTTAAGTGGGCATGAGTAATTCTACCAGTACAAAATTGAACAACATTTCGCCTGGACAAATTCTATTCCTAAGTATTTGAACTGTAACTTTTTCTGTAATTTTCGTGACCTGATCCAAGCCTCAGAGAAATGAACCTGGACAAAAGTCTTCTCCAGGTCAACGAATGTTAAGTATGACTGCTGAATTCTAACTAAATATTTCTTCTCTAATTGCCTCGTCTGGAAGTGAGCATCAGTAGTAGTTCCTCCTGACATAAAACCAAACTACATTACGTCTAGATTAATTCTATCACTAAGTAATTGAGCAGTTACTTCTTCTGTATCTTTCATGAGCTGGTCCAGCAATACGAAACTGCTATAATTACTTCTCTCTAAGGCAGTGCTTTTCAGTCACAGTCCATATGGCCCCTAAGATTCCACATAAGATTTTTGGGGTCCATACAATAAAGTAGTAAATTGGGGATCCACAAGAGTATTTTAAGGGCTCCTGAAAAAAATTTGCTTTAGATGTACGTATTGGTATATATCGCAAGAAATAGCTAGGTTTCTCCTCTAACATTTTACATAATTCAACCTACGAGTTAATGCGTGAAAACATTAATAAACAAGAAAAGCACTCGGAGAGAGCAGACTTCCGCCAAGTAGTTCATTTTAAGATAGATACGCGAGTAAAATTAGTAATAGAGAAACGAAAATGAACTTTGGAAACAGTAACGCCACCATAGGTTACGTGGAAACGATGTACGTGTTTTCAAGGGAGATAATCAAAGAACGTAACATTGTAATACTTCATGTAAAGTAAATATAACAAATGGAAAATCCTTCAAGAATCCTTAAGAATTCCTAAATCACTACCAAAATATCATCATCTGTTCCTTGTGTCATTACCAACTTTTCCTGTAAGTTTCATCAAATACCGTTCACAACTTTTTGAGTTATTTTGCACACAGACGGACAGACAGACAGACCAACGCCAATGAAAACATAACCTCCTTCCTTGGCGGAGGTAATAACATTCTATAAAACAAGTTTTTAAACAGTGAATAGCAATAGGGGTTCCCCAGAGTGAAATAGCAATCAAAGGGGTCCATAGATAATAAATGATCGAAGACCCCCTGCTCTAAGGCATCTCCTTTAATTTTTTAACAGTTGAATATGATACTGTTATACCCAACATCGGGTATGACAACTTCCTGTACAAACTAATTGGCTTTTTGGGTAACAAACCCGTATACTATGGTGTTAGATATTTTAAGTTTCTCAGTAGTAATTCCTGGTGATCCAGGAGCTTACACTGCTTTCATATACTTATTTATTCAGTAATGCTCTTGTCTCTAGTCTCTCTTAGTTCAATCCTTGTTGGAAAGAATCACTTTCTACCATACATTCTCTACATTGAACAGTCTTTCAGAGTAAAACTTCC
>NW_026372757.1:0-702 GCF_001194135.2 Octopus bimaculoides | reverse complement strand
AGACAGACAGTACTTTACGCAATATGCGTGCAGTTCCAAGTAGTGCCGACTTTTGCAATACATCTACATTGTAAGGTATCTCTACGGTTTTCAGATGTTTTTTCAGATTGGGTGGTATTGAACCCAATGCTCTAATGACAATAGGGATAATCTTTATGTTCGACTCTCGTAGCTCCCAAATCTTAGTGATCTCAATTCTCAGGTCTCCATATTTATCAACTTTTTCTCTTTCTTTCATGATAATATGTTAATCTTCTGGCACTGATACGTCGATTATTAGGCACTCTTGTTTGTCCCTCCTAAAGGTTACTATATCCGGCCTTCGGTGCTCTACCACTTTGTCTGGAAATCAAAGTCCCAGACGATTTTTGCCTTGCCCTTTTCCTCCATTAGCTTTTCTGGTGTATGTTGGTAGGAAGCACCCGTAACCTCGTATCTACACTTACGGCATAGTACCCAGTGGAGGTTTTGGGCTACTTTGTCGTGTCTACGCTGGTACTATTTCTGCACAAGACTTTCACAAGCACTAACAATGTGAGTCACTCTTTCGACCCTCTTCTCACACATTCTGCAGAGGTCCGATGCACTTATGTGGTATATATTCTCTTTCACTGAGGTGGTGTTCAAAGCTTGATCTTGGGCCACAATGATTAGGTTTTCAGTATTCATGTTTAGGTCATCCTTCTCCTTTGTTGTTGTTGT
>NW_026372756.1:0-276 GCF_001194135.2 Octopus bimaculoides | reverse complement strand
CCTCCTCCTCCTCTTTCTCCCCACCCTCTCCCTTATTCCTTGTCTTTCTCTCTATTTCTCTCTCCAAGTCCTTCGCGCTTCTGTTCGTTTCTCCTCCCTGTCTCTTCGTCGTCGGCTTCTTCTCCACCACCAGCTCCACGCGTTATCTCCAAATCTGTTGTTTGCAGTTTCAAATCTCACACAACTCAGAAGTGTTAAACATTGCTTTACGATAAGCTTATAAACAACAGACAAGAACCAGGTTTCCTTGTGTGTGTGTGTGTGTGTGTGTGTGTG
>NW_026372754.1:0-332 GCF_001194135.2 Octopus bimaculoides | reverse complement strand
AGAGAATAAGTATATGACGTCACTTATAACAAATATGTGACGTCAGCTACTAAGAAATATGACGTAAATTTTTATGAAATCTTAAAACAAAAGCTGTCAGTTAAACTTAAGTATACACGATTCTAAACTTCCTGATAACATTGTTGCTTTGGTAAATTGAATCTCGGCAGCTGTGTGTGGTGTGTGTGCGTGTGGATGAGTTGTGTTTTGCATGTGTGTGAGTGTGTTTGTGCGCGCATGCGTGCGACTGGCTTATTTGTCTCTAGAGAACCGAATTAGTCTCAAGTCTTAAAAATAGATCTATCTTTCGTTTAATATATAGATATCTCGCT
>NW_026372753.1:0-241 GCF_001194135.2 Octopus bimaculoides | reverse complement strand
GTCTTTTATTTCTAGGTGTAACATAACTCAGTCACAAACTCTCACATTCAGTCATAGAGAAACCATTGACACACTCACTTAGAAACATATTTTGGTAATAATTTCACAAACATCTTCTGTATTTCATTCAACATCTCACTATGTGTTATATACTATGAGGTGTTATAGTATGTGTGTGTCACAATATATAGTAGGGTTCCGGTTGTGTTTTAGTCAAAAAATATTTTTAACTTCTTGCATA
>NW_026372752.1:0-485 GCF_001194135.2 Octopus bimaculoides | reverse complement strand
AGGACGAATTCTTTTACAAGAATTTATCAAGTAGCTAACGTGAAAAAAACCTCATTGGGGAAAAAATCCATCATTTATTCTCAAAATATATATTTATATTTATATAAGGGCATTACTATACAATAATGCCTCACGCTATGAGGGACTCTAAGGTCAGACTACCATAAAAATCACATTTTTACCGAACGCGAGGAAATGCAACTCTCAAAGCCAACCTCTTAAAAACAGACTAAATTATAGATCATGATTTCGTAGTTATTGTAGTATTATACAACCTCTACTCGTCAGTATAATATGGTCAAGAGCAATAGAGGTAAACAGAAAATCAACATACCACTCGAACATCGTGTATCCAAAATAGTATATAGAAGACTGTTCATCGCTATTCCCCTATGTAAGTGGCGGGAATTTCGAATTGAATCTCGGTAAATATGCTTTTTTCTCAGAATAAATTCAGTATTGAATATATTCTGGTAATATATTTA
>NW_026372751.1:0-314 GCF_001194135.2 Octopus bimaculoides | reverse complement strand
AACAATTCCAGAGGGAATTTCGACTCATCACTCAACCTATTAGAAATAGCAGCCTCATATTCCTTAAATCACACCCTACTATCTTGAAATAAGAAAATATACATAAGATTATATAACCCTAGATACACTTGGGCTGTAAAATCCAAACCAAAACCGATAACTGAATCACCTTTGCCCCTAGGCCTCTCGAATTAATGCTGACCTGAGGCCTTACAAGAACAACACTGCTATCATTACCAAATTTGGAACAGGATCGAACATTACACTTCTATAACTACAAATTAAAATATACTCAATACAAATTAAAATATACT
>NW_026372750.1:0-505 GCF_001194135.2 Octopus bimaculoides | reverse complement strand
ATAGATAGATAGATAGATAGATAGATAGATAGATAGATAGACATACAGGGAGAGAGTGAGAGAGAGAGATAAATGTGTTTGTGTGAACATGAGTATACAACACATCAAACTCATACTTCCTCCTCTATTGTTCATCTTTCTTTATGAATGAATGACTAACTGAAGAAAAGAAATATAGTGAACGAGAGAACAAGCGAAGTTACGAAGCAGAGAACGAGAAAATGCTTGGAGGCGGGGATGTGAGAGAATTTGGAAGAAGTGGAAAGGATATCAAGAGAAGATCTAGAAAGATCCATTGACAGTTGTTAATGGGGAGGATGCACCGAGTGGGAAATGATACCATTATCAGACATCTTAGAGTTGTTCGGCTTTCCTGCTGTGGGACAATTCCATAGACGTAAATAAGCCAATATCTGAAGCCAGCCGTTCTAACAGCTCGTCCCGGCCTCTGCAAATAAACATATATACACAGGAATATACTTTTGTGTGTGAGTGTGTGTGTGTG
>NW_026372749.1:0-347 GCF_001194135.2 Octopus bimaculoides | reverse complement strand
TGTGGTATGCTATAGAGACAACTACGCTGGTATGATCATGTGTTACGTATTGATGAGGACTGTTGCGTGAGGAAGTGCCACTCCATAATTGTGGAAGGAACACGTGGAAGAGGTAGACGCAGGAAGACATGGAATAAGGTGGTGAAGCATGACCTTCGAACATTAGACCTCACACATGCAGTGACAGGAGACTGAGACCTTTGGAGATGTGCTTTGATTGAGAAGATCCTGCAACTAAAGTGAGATCGCAGCCACACATGTCTGGCCCAGCTAAGAGTAGACCTGATTCATGGCGCTATATGATATGCTTAAGAAGACCTGTTGAGTCAAGTAAAGCTAATATCGTA
>NW_026372748.1:0-370 GCF_001194135.2 Octopus bimaculoides | reverse complement strand
TATATATATACATATTGCTATGTATGTATGTATGTATGTATGTATGTATGTACCACTGGTTTCATAGCTCATGGTGGAGAGTGGATTCTGTGCTGTGCAACACTTAACCTACTCACGGAAAATTCAGGTGCAGAATTTTCTTGACTCTTGGAACGTTGACACTTGGAATTTTAAGGAAGTTGTCTTACTCGGTAACGAGTGAACTTCTCTCATATATATGTGCGTATGTGTGTGTATGTGTGTCGCTCTGAGTGTGTGTATATATATGTGTGTATATACATATATAAAAATATCAACACACAATATATGCATACTTGTATATACGTATATACATATATATATGTATATACACATGTGTATATATATATAT
>NW_026372747.1:0-379 GCF_001194135.2 Octopus bimaculoides | reverse complement strand
ATATATATATATATTCACGCCCTCGCACACATTTACATTTAGATGTGCAAAACAATGAGAAAAGTGACCCCTGTACATGTATTTGTGTAAAGTCGATGAATCACTTCAGACTCTCTGGAAGTGAGGAAGTGATGTAGGTAGAACAAATGATTCACTTTCACATACACACGTGAAAATCCAAGTAGCTATTGAATGAATCATCTACTTTACGTAAATACAATACACCGAATGTATTGAGTACTCTCCTAGTTTGCATGTATGTATGTATGTACAGTGCGAAACTGGTACTTATTTTTTATCGACGCGAAAAGGATGAAGACAAGTCGACTTCAATAATAATAATAATAATAATAATAATAATAATAATTATAATAATAAT
>NW_026372746.1:0-221 GCF_001194135.2 Octopus bimaculoides | reverse complement strand
TCAATCTCGCACTTTTTTATTTTATGATTATCGACAATGGCTTTTCTCTTTCACACATGATATTTTGTAATACGTATATAGATTTGTTTTCTAAGTTGTCACTCAGAGCTAGCGACGACCTTGTCATCATCAATATAGGATCTCATCCAGTCATCGAAATTCTTATGGCATCTCTCTCTCTCTCTACATGTATGCATGTATATGTGTAGGTGTGTATGTAT
>NW_026372745.1:0-429 GCF_001194135.2 Octopus bimaculoides | reverse complement strand
TGTATGTATGTCATTATTCAGTTTTATTTAAAGATTTCTTGCCAATAGAGAAAGGTCTGGTTTCTAATTTAGATCTAAGGCTCCTTCATTGGAATTTCAACATCAACAGGGTATGTATGAATGTATGTATGTATGTATGTGTATATATATATATGTGTGTGTGTATATGTATATATGTATATTGAATTATACACACACACACACACACACACACACACACATATGTGTGTATGTATGTATATGCATATGTATAACATGACCACTTGTCTAGCTGAAAATCAATTTTTCAACTAGGGGTTTCTGAAGTGCAAGGAATCGATCAGGACAGATTGAGAGGGGGAAGAAGGAGAATAAACATAAAATAGTCGGTGTCATAAATACATTAAAAACTGAATTTATAGATTCACTTTTATATTGTCCTGTTCAAAG
>NW_026372744.1:0-1217 GCF_001194135.2 Octopus bimaculoides | reverse complement strand
TCTCTTCTATCTTTTCTCTTGTCAAAGAAAATATTTCTCCAGCGTTCGCTTTTTTAACCTCGTTCTGATCTAACGACCCTCCATGTTTGTCTTCGTTCGGTTTCCTTGTATGTCTCCACTGTCCTGTTTTTATAAGGGAGTAGACAGACAGACGACAACTGATGAAGGGTCATTCTTTATGTTACTTGTCATGTCTTCCATTTGTTTCTCTCGTTGTTTGCGTATTGAACTTATTTGTCTTCGTATTTCATGCTGTTTACTGTTGGTGACGTCCTGTACCCATATATGCATATGTATATATATATATATGTGTGTATATATATATATATATATATATATATATATATATATATTTATGCATATATATATATATATACATGTGCGTGTATTTATATATGTGTGTGTGTGTGTCAGTCAGTTTGCGTGTGCGTGCTTGTATCTATATGTTTGTGTCCCTATACATATATGTGTATGTGGCTGTATATATATCTATGTGGGTGCATATACGCATGTTTTTCCGTGTGTGTATATATATATATATGTATATATGCATGTATGTATATGTGTGTATGTGTGTAATACTTCTGTACGTGTATGAGTGTCTGTGTTAGCGCACCTGTGTGTGCGTGTGTGTGTGGGTGTCAATCAAGTTATTCATCTCAGCTCACAATCACATGACATCTGCCAACTTTGACAACCTTTGTCTGGGGATGCGGCACGGGTGGGTGGGTGCGTGGGTGTGTTTGGGTGTGGGGGGGATACTGTGATGTTGATGATGATGATGATGATGATGATGATGATGTTGATATGAAACGAAAATATCAGTCCTGTGGTTGATTCATCCGTCCAAAAAGATTCTTCTACCAAATCCGCTCACAAGATTTTGGTTGGCCCAAGGTTCTAGTAGAAGACCCTTGCAGAAGGTACCACGCAGTGGTACTGAACCAGGAACGATGTGGTTGGGAAGCAAGTTTCTTACCACACAGCCGCGCCTGCACCTTCTATACATATTTACATGTATGTATATATGCATATGTGCAGCCGCATTGCTTAGTGTTGTACTCATTATCCTGAGATTGTAGTTTCGATTTCCGGACAAGGTAATGCGTTGTGTTTTGAGCAAAATTCTTCATTTCACTTTGCTCCAGTGCATTCATTTTGCAAAAACACTTAATCCTGTGAAGGACTAAGGTCCCATCCGGGCGGGGATTATATAT
>NW_026372743.1:0-293 GCF_001194135.2 Octopus bimaculoides | reverse complement strand
CAGAAACAGAGGAAAGTCCAATAGAAAAGGAAGACGGAGGAAAAAAAAATTGCCAACGATTCACGTTACATTTTGAACTGACCGGAAGGGAATGGGTGAAGAAAAAGTTCTAAGACCATAGAGTGTAAGAGAAGGAGGTATGTGTGGGTATGTGCATGTGCACAAGCCTGTGTGTGTGTGTGTGTGTGTGTGTGTGTGTAATAGCATGCGTGTGTGTGTGTGTGTGGTGTTTGTGTGGTGTTGGCTGTTTATATGTGTATGTGTGAGTGAACTGTGTCTCTTAATGTTGTAGG
>NW_026372742.1:0-217 GCF_001194135.2 Octopus bimaculoides | reverse complement strand
AAGATTTCACAGCTCTAGCATCACTCCTTCATAGTCAGCCAATGAACTTTACAGGCTACCCTCATATACGCACGTGTACCCCTCACACACATACACACACACATAAATGTGATGTCATCAAAAAGTTTCCAAGTTTTTGATTTCCTCGTTCTCCAGTAACAATGTCATCATCATAAGCATCATCATCATTATCATTTAATGTCCCTTTTAACATTCT
>NW_026372741.1:0-866 GCF_001194135.2 Octopus bimaculoides | reverse complement strand
GTATAAGGGAGATAATCGAAATGTAGGAGGTGGTAGATTTTCATTAATTTACCATGGTTTGGTTTAAAAGGAATAGTATGTTAGGTTTTGTTCTATATTTTTTTCCCCTTTCAGTGAGGTGAATTTCCTTATTTACAAGTGTTAGCAATGGTTAAGTTTGGGTTTATATTTTTGAATGAAGGTTTCCTTATTTAATCTAATTTGTGTTGGTGTTCTAATGGCACATTGATAGAATGGAAAGATTATAAATTGTGGTAGCATTTGTTTTGCGCATTTCTCAATATGCTCACTAAAGGGTATCATTCGGTATTCTGGGCATGCAATCTGCTGTCGATGCAGAGTGCATCTGCGTCTGAGCGATAATCCTGTGGACCCTACGTAGTTTTCGTGGCAGCCTGAGCATCTTATTACATAAATAAGGTTTTCTGAGGCACAAGTCAGATTTAACTTTGAATTTTTGTCCCTCTTTGAAGAGGAATTCTGAACCTTCTAGAAGGTTTGGGCATGTTTTTTCACATTTTTTCACTTTTGCATGTTATTTTGGAAAATAATTTTGCCTTTGTGAGGATCTTTTTCAGTGATTTTGGTTGTTTGTAGCTTTTAATGATTTTGTGTGTGTGTAAAATTTCCTTTAATTTGGGGTCCTTATGTAGCATTGGTATGTTTTGGGTGATGATGGTGAAGGCTTCTTTGTTTCTGGGGTTGTATGTGGATATTATATATATATAATCAAAATAAGCAACAAGGATATCCAGAGGTAATGCAGTACAATCGTTTCATGCAACTCCATTTAATTGAACATTGTTTAACTGAACATTGCTTGTTTTGATTTTAATCACCTTACTTTGAAATTGTATGGATAATAC
>NW_026372740.1:0-353 GCF_001194135.2 Octopus bimaculoides | reverse complement strand
ATACATATATATATATACATACATATATATCTACATACATATATATATATGTATATATATTTATATAAATATATACACATGAGGTTGACTTTGTTTTTCCTCTCTTCATCTTCGACAGAACAAGTACCAGTTGAGCACTGGTGTTGATATAATCGACTTACATTCTTCCCCGAAGTTGCTGGCCTTGTGCAAAAGTTGAAATCGATTTAGACATACAATCATACACACACGCACATACAAACACACACACACATATATAGATAGATTTGCTGATATGCATATATACAGAAGCATGTATGTGTATACATATATATATGTATATTTACCCAGATACGCAGACATATATATATATA
>NW_026372739.1:0-305 GCF_001194135.2 Octopus bimaculoides | reverse complement strand
TAGATAGATACATACATACATACATACATACATAGATGGATAGATAGATAACCAGGTAGATAGATAAATATATGCATATTGAGATAAAAGGTGACATTGAGAAAACAAAGAATACTTGACGGTTACTCATGCGACAAACTGTAGTTGCCAGAATACAATTCAATTTCTATAAACAACATACTCCCTAACGTGTGTTGAGACCTCACTTTTTCATTTATTGGTAAAATGTAACGACTGATTATGAAGTACATCAACAAGTATGTGCGTGTGTGAATGCATATACATACATACATATATATATATAT
>NW_026372738.1:0-336 GCF_001194135.2 Octopus bimaculoides | reverse complement strand
ACTATAGTGTAACATTAGATAGACTATAGTGTAACATTAGATAGACTATAATGTAACAGATTATAACGTAACAATGGGTAGACTATAACGTAATATTAGATAGACTATAGCGTGACATTAGATAGATTATAGTGTAACATTAGATAGATTATAACATAACTTTGGATAGACTATAGCGTAATATTAGATAGATCATAACATAACATTAGATAGACTATAGCGTAACATTAGATATATTATAACGCAACATTGGATAAATATGACGTAAAATTAAATTGACTATAACGTTTTATATATCATCATCATCATCATCATCATCATCATCATCATCATCAT
>NW_026372737.1:0-275 GCF_001194135.2 Octopus bimaculoides | reverse complement strand
GATAGAATAAATACTAGGCTTACAAGAGAAGAAATCCTGGGGTGGATTCGTTCGACTTGAAGCGGTGCTCCAGCATGGCTGCAGTCAAATGACTGAGGCAATTCAAAGAATAAGAGAATTATATATTATATATATTCTATCTTGTATATTACATATACATGTAAAAGTACATATACATATATTATATATGTATGTATATAAGCATATATATATATATATATATATTTGCACATATATGCACATATAAATGTATATATGCATGTATATATATATAT
>NW_026372734.1:0-472 GCF_001194135.2 Octopus bimaculoides | reverse complement strand
TATATATATATATATATATGTATATTTATATATGTTGTATACACACATGTAAATATGCGTATATATATGTATGTATGAAAGTATATGCATGTATATATTTGTTTATATAGGTAAGCATTAGGATCCTCCTTGATAACATCCAGCATTATAAAGTCTCCGGTTTACATGGATGTAAATGCAAATAAATACGTATGCACACATACACGGAAACATACGTAATGCTGAGTGTTTAGTTGCTAAAGCCGCATGCTTCCATGCACCATGTGTTCCGAAACTATTAAACATTATTTAAATGTTGACTTTTATAACAGCAGCGGTACCACACGAAGGCGCGCGCACACACGCGGGAATATTCACATACATGCGCGTACAGACTGAATACACTCACACACGCACATACACACACACACACACACACGTTAGCTTAACATAGCATAATGATACTGTGTGTGCACACACATATATATATATA
>NW_026372733.1:255-724 GCF_001194135.2 Octopus bimaculoides | reverse complement strand
TATATATATATATATATATATGTATATATATAACACACGCACGCACACATGTATGTATAGCTGTGTATGTATGTGTATGAACGTATAACCCTGACTCTAGACGCTGCATGTATGTGCATGTCAGTTCGTAGATAATGTCTCGCTAGACAGCCTACTTCTTGCAACGAAATCAATACGACTTTATAACGTGACTTCACAATATTCACTTTAGTTCCGTATCGTATCTCTCACACTTGAATATCGCAAAGATCTTTCCGCCTCTCACCTTCTAACATTTCACTGGCTGGAGGAGACGAAGTGAAAATAAAAATGAATAAAAAAAAGATAATAATAATTCGATTATATCATACCTGTGCGTCTGTGTCTATAGCCATACATTCATACACACTCGTGCTCACGTAAATAGGCATATACGCTCATACTTGCACTTACACACTCATATGCAAGCGTGCATATATGTCGATAAATA
>NW_026372733.1:0-245 GCF_001194135.2 Octopus bimaculoides | reverse complement strand
CTCACGGTCTCACACACACACACACACACACACACACACACACACATATATATATATATTTATAAAGGTGTACATTGATAGATAGACAGGTATATATTCATACATGCATATACACAAAGACAAATACATTTACACACACTCACGCACTTGCATATGGATATGATTGTCAGTACGTATACAAATGAACATATATTTATCTATAACTGTATCTATCTTTCTACTATAGAGGTAAGGTTATAATCCAC
>NW_026372732.1:0-2394 GCF_001194135.2 Octopus bimaculoides | reverse complement strand
TTCACCACCACCATCATCATCATCATCATCATCATCATCATCACCACCACCACCACCACCACCATCATCATCATCATCATCATCATCACCACCACCACCACCACCACCACCACCACCACCATCATCATCATCATCATCATCATCATTGTTTCAAGTATCATTATTACATTCCGTTCCAGAGTAATATTTTCTATTCAAAAGTTTATCATTCTCGTACAGTTTGCTTCCACCTTCCTACAATCGCTGCTGGTTTCTATGCTGTTGTTACCGCTTCTCATTATCATCATCATCAACATTATTATTATTATCATTATTATTATTATTATTATTATTATTATTATTATTATTATTATTATTATTATTGTCATTATTATTATTTTTATTATTATTATTATTATAATAATTATTATTATTATTATTATTTTGCTGTTGTTGTTGTTGTTTGTTTACTGTCATCATCATCATCATCATCATCATCATATTAATAATAATAATCATCATCAACATTAATCATTCCCTTAGTCACTCGCATTAATATTATCCTCATACCGATTATTGTCATACCACAACTTTAATCATCATCATCATCATCATCATAATCATAATCACAGTCATCACTAGCATCATCACATATTCGTCATCATCGTCATCACCCATTATCGTCCTCATTATCATTGCTGTCATCGTAATCTTCTTCTTTCTAAATATCATTACTATGCTTTTATTCATTATTATTGTTGTTGTTGCTGTTGTTCTTATTGTTGTTGTTGTTATTGTTGTTCTTATTGTTATCATTTCTGTTGTCATTGTTGCTGTTGCTTTTGCTGCCTCCGTATTTCTTTCAATACTTAATTTGTATTGGAGGGAGAGCCAAACCAGTGATAATAATAACAAGAATAATAATAATAATAATAATAATAATAATAATAATAATAATAATAATAATAATAATAATAATAATAACAATAACGATGATAATAATAATCATAGTAACAACAGCAATAATAAGAAGAACAACAACAACAATAACAACGATAACTTTATTAAGAACAATAATAATAATAATAATAATAATAATAATAACAACAATAGATAATAATAAATAATAATAATATTAATAATAATAATAGTTGTCGTTATTATCATTTTTGTTGCTACTGTTACTATTATTGTTGTTCTTGTTATTGTTATTAATTTTATTATTGTTAATGTTATTATTATTTATTATTATCTATTGTTATTATTATTATTATTATTATTATTATTATTATTATTATTATTATTATTATTATATCATCATCATCATCATCGAAGTATTAAAGTATTAAAAAATGTGACACGTTGTGGCTGAAATGAAATACCTGCCCAAAACAAAGTTGAATATATAACAAAGAAATATAAAATAAAATGCTATAAAATAAATGTTATAAAATAATACAACAAAAATAACAAAATGAACCTAATAATATTAATACAAAAAGAAAATATTAAGAAATTTTGGAAAAAAAATACAAAATATATTATGATCATTTTTAAAAAATTGGGACAATCAGAACTGTAAAAAACAAATAGAAAAATAAAAATATGAAAACATTAATTGTAAGAAAAATGCAAATGATATCAATAAAAATAAAGAAACAAGATATAGCACAAAAATTATTTTTAAATCAGAAAAAAATGAAAGATAAAATAAAATATATAAATATTCTAAATATTACAAAATAGAAGCTAAACATTACAAAAAAACAAAAAAGAAAAAGAAAAAGAAAAAGAACTGACTAAAACTAGTAACATAAAGAATAAAATTAAAAATGCTGATAAAAAAAACATGCATCTTCTAGAAAAAGAAATTTAAAACAAAATTAACCAGCGAGCGAAAACAATAAACAAAATGGCGATTTCTTATTCGTTCATTCAATGAAAGAATAATAAATATAACGCCAAAAAGAGAACAAAAAGTAACTTTCTATTCACGTAATCGCTTAGTGTGAATGTGATACCAGAGAAATTGTTACTTTCTACTGGGTAAAAGAAAGATGATGTCAGAATTGCCAAACTCTTAGATTTTGTCTATTTTCTTCATATTTATTTGTTTCCGCTGTCACGGATTTTTTATTTCATATTTTTGTGTTCTGTTATATTTTTATTTTCTTCCGTTATTTCATTATGTTCCATTTTCTTTTTTCACGTGTCATCTTTTTTTATATTGTTTTTATTTTATGTCTTTGTTGCCGTATTTATTACATTTTTATCTTAATAGTGGAATCCTTTTCTTTAATAATGTTTATTTCAATAAATTTATTACTTGCATATTATTTGCCTCTTTTATAGTTCCCTGTTTTGATTTTTCATCACATTTATGTGTGTGTGTCTCTCTCTTTCACTATATATATA
>NW_026372731.1:0-342 GCF_001194135.2 Octopus bimaculoides | reverse complement strand
AAGCCACAGCCCATGGAGAACTAGCCCGTAGATTTAGGAAAGCTCTGAAGCAGACCAAACTCAACATTAAGATTGCTGAAAAGCCAGGGAACTCCGTCAGATCACAACTATGTAGGATGTAGCCCTTTGAGAATACCATATGCACCAATGATGACTGCATGGCATGTAGGATTATCCCTGGCATTACCTGTAGAACTAGAAATGTAATTTACAGCATAATATGCAAAGAAGGTGCTTGTAAAGACATGAATATGACATACATAGGGGAGACAGCTAGGAGCATTGCGGAACGTCTAAATGAACATTTGAGCCAATATGACGACAAAAACAGTCCTCCATACA
>NW_026372729.1:0-489 GCF_001194135.2 Octopus bimaculoides | reverse complement strand
TATATATATATATATATATATATTCATACCAAAACTATATAAGGAAATGAGAGAGTGAGACATTGATACGCGTATATGTATCTAGGGACGCTTGTGTATATTTAAACAGTTTACATTATTTATAATTTATTATATGAATGAATATAGCCTTAATATGATTTTATATGAATATATATACATATATAAGCAATTACATGCATACATATGCACGTATATGATATATATAGGTGTATATAATTGTACTTCTTTTTTAAAACACGGATATATGCATATATATATATGTATAAATACGCATATATATATATATATATATACATATGCGGGTATATGTATATATATGTATATATATATATACATGTATTTCTACAAATATAAACATATGTATTTATATCTATATATGTACACTTGCTTATCTGTATATGTATGTTTTTACAAATACAGTGACTCACATGTATATCTATATCTATATCTATATCCATATATATATAT
>NW_026372728.1:0-208 GCF_001194135.2 Octopus bimaculoides | reverse complement strand
CGTTATTGTTTTAGTTGTTGATGTTGTTGTTGCTGTTGTGGTTGTTGTTGTGGTTGTACTTACATTTATATTTACTCTAATTATTCTGTAATGGAAACATATCGAGCCACTTAAACATACATACATACATACACACACACACAAACATACACATACACACACATACACACACATACACACACACATACATACATACATGCATACATAC
>NW_026372727.1:0-733 GCF_001194135.2 Octopus bimaculoides | reverse complement strand
TATATATATATATATATATATATATATATCATGTTAGTTGTCCGTCTAGTATGTCTTCTATTATTTCAGGTGGTAAGGGAGATTTTTGCTGTTCTATCTAGTAGGTCGAGCAATCAATCCTGCTTGAACTCCTTGATTTTTAAGTGACACGCTCTTGTTAATTTCTCAAAATGGCCGTAACAATAAACATATGAATGTCACAATTGCCTATTCAGTTATGTTGATATTGCTTTTAAGCGTTGTATTTTTGATTATGCCGAATCTTGAGTACAATACATAAAACAAAGATTAATCAGTATTATGAAATATAAGTTACTTTGATCTATATATTTTTTCTAGATTGAGTTAATGAGGCTTATAAAGTGGACTTTTAGTTTCTCTTTATAAAAAAAAAGTATCTTTTTTTAATGACTTCTTTTCACAGCTTACAGCAAGACTCTAGTTGTAAGAGTAAAAGGATTATAGACAATTAAATAAACATCAATGTCATCTCTGTTATTTTATTGTCATTGCTGAACAGGGAAAAGGGAAAAAGAGAAAGTAAAGGCAAAACTTGTTTGGGAATTGAACGCGGAATGGACAGCTTCTTAAGTAGATAAAGTTCCACCGTTTAATACACCAATATATTAGGCCATTTAATCAATCAACGAACCAATAACTTGGAATTGAACAGCTTTTGGTAAAGCGATGGAGGTAATAGATTGACGGCCTTACAAAATATCATATATATATA
>NW_026372725.1:2169-2657 GCF_001194135.2 Octopus bimaculoides | reverse complement strand
TATGTATGTATGTATGTATGTATGTACGTACTTACGTAATGTATATATGTATGTACGTACGTCCGTACGTAATGCATGCATATATCTGTGCATGTATGTACGTATGTAAGTCCGTATGTACGTTTGTATGGACGTACTCATGGATGTACGTATGTATGTATGTATTCACGTATGTACATGGGTACGTAATGTATGTATATATGTATGTATGTATGTATGTACGTATGTACATATGTACGTACGCACTTATTGTACGTATGTATATATGTATGTATGTATGTACGTATGTACGTATGTACTTCCGTACGTACGTAATGTACGTATGTACATATGTATGCATGTATGTAAGTATGTACGCATGTACATAAGTACGTGCGTACGTACGTAATATATGTATTTAGGTATGTATCTATGTACGTACGTACGTAATGTACTTATGTACGTATGTATGTATGTATGTATGTTTGTATGTATGTATGTACGTATGT
>NW_026372725.1:509-1389 GCF_001194135.2 Octopus bimaculoides | reverse complement strand
TATGTATGTATGTACGTACTTACGTAATGTATGTATGTATGTACGTACGTCCGTCCGTAGGTAATGCATGCATGTATCTGCATGTATGTACCTATGTATCTACGTAAGTACGTATGTACGGACGTACTCATGTACGTACGTATGTATGTATGTATGTATGTACGTACGTACCTACATACGTAATGTATGTATTTATGTATGTACGTATGTACGTACGTCATGTACGTATGTACGTATATATGTATGTGTGTATGTACGTATGTGCGTATATACCTATGCATTTATGTATGTACGTATGTAGGTAGGTTAGTATGTATGTATATACGTACGTATGTACGTAATATATGTATGTATGTATTTTCTTACGTATGTATGTACGTACGTACGTAATGTATGTATGTATGTATGTACGTATGTATCCCTATGGTTATACATGCTTGTAGAAATACCTATATCAATATCAAATTATGTGTCTATATCTCTCTCTCCCTATATATATGTATATACATAAAGATGTGAATGTGCGTTTGTCTGTCTGTGTCAGTCTGTCTCTCTGTATGTCTGTGAATCCCTAAAACTTGAGAACTACACAACCAATTTAATTCAAATTTTACACATGCTTTACTTAGGGTCTATATAGTGTCATAGGCCCAAAACTTTTTAACTTCTAATTTTGTGCAAGCCCAGAGCAATATCATATATCCTACACTATTTCAGTATTACGTGTCAAACGTGAAACAATAACATCTCCGTATTGTTATGTCAGATATTTTCACTTTAATAGTTTCATTTTAATACTGAAGCTGTTAGAGTGAAACTATTATCTCACGTATATACAGGCATACACACACACACACACACACACACACACACACACACA
>NW_026372725.1:0-260 GCF_001194135.2 Octopus bimaculoides | reverse complement strand
TATATATATAGATGTATATGTAATATGTACACACACATATATATATATATGTATATACATATATACATGCATACATATATACACCCATACACACACACATACGCGTACACAAACACACACATACATGGGTGCAGGTGTGGCTGTGTGTTAAGAAATTTGGTTCCAAAACACATTGTCCTGGGCTCAGTACCACTGTGTAGTGACTTGGCATGTCTTCTGCTATAGCCTCAGACCAACCAAAACCTTGTGAGTGGATTTTG
>NW_026372724.1:0-395 GCF_001194135.2 Octopus bimaculoides | reverse complement strand
AGTGAGAGAGCGGTGTGTATGTAGTACTAGCAGAGGCACCCGGCGTTGCTTGGGAATGAAATTGTTACTTATATACTTGAAGAAAAAAAGGCAAAATATGCTGTATAGAAATTTGAGAGGACATTCTGTAGATGGACTCTCAGATGAATGATGGCTGGGCGCCTCTCATGAATGGGGAGAATTGAAGATGTGCCAAAAAGCCTCATTGGCACTTGGAAACTTTTACGAAAATTAAAATGGGGATTAAATGAAAAAAATGATTTACGTGAATATCCTCACAAGAGTAATTGAAATAAATGGCGATTGTGGAACCCCCCACGCACGCACATACACACGTGTGTCTTCGTAAATATGTTTGTATACATTTATGTATGTGTGTGTTTGTAAGAGACAGA
>NW_026372723.1:0-215 GCF_001194135.2 Octopus bimaculoides | reverse complement strand
ATACAGAAATGTAGGAAATATTCCTTGTTGCCATTTCTACAGTTTAAATGTATTCTCTATCTTATATTATTTCTGTTATTTCAGAATAATGGAATAATAGAATTGTTACAACAGAAACATCACCAGTATATTCATCATCTTTTAAAGACCATAGGAAGATTTTATACAGAATTGATATAACCGCGTTTAATAGGAAACTGAGGTAAAATATTTCC
>NW_026372722.1:0-202 GCF_001194135.2 Octopus bimaculoides | reverse complement strand
CCCTCTACTGTTCTTCGCCTCTCCCTGTCACTACTATCTCTCTCTCTATCCCTTGTTGCTCGTCCTTCGCCCCTCACCGTTATTACTACTATCTCTCTCCCCCTCTACCTCTCGTTGCTCACTTTTATTCTACTTCCTCCCCTTCTTCTCCTTCTGCTACTCTTTCTCTCTACTCAGTGCTGGTCACGTGTGTCCGGCTGCT
>NW_026372721.1:0-295 GCF_001194135.2 Octopus bimaculoides | reverse complement strand
TACATACCCCAAACGTTTTCTCGATACCTTTTCATCGTTATCCCCATTTTAATCTTTTACTGTATTTTCGTCCCCATTGAAAAGAAAAACTCTACATTTGTATTTTGTCCCCTCTATGTTGAGCCCTGTGTGGCTAATAAAGAAATATATCTATCTATTTATCTATCTATACTCTTTTACTCTACTGTTTTACTCCTTAACTTGTTTCAGTCATTTGACTGCGGCCATACTGAAGCACCGCCTGCAGTCGAGAAAATCGACCCCAGGACTTATTCTTTTGTAAGCCTAGTACTTA
>NW_026372720.1:0-281 GCF_001194135.2 Octopus bimaculoides | reverse complement strand
TCGTTTGTATAGCCAAAGGGAAGATCGTTTGTATAGCCAAAGGAAAGCTCATTTGTATAGCTAAAGGGAAGATCGTTTCAATAGCCAAAGGAAAGATCGTTTGTATAGCAAAAAGAAAGATCGTTTGTATAGGCAAAGGAAAGATCGTTTGTATAGATAAAGGGAAGATCGTTTCTATAGCCAAAGGAAATATCGTTTGAATAGGTAAACGAAAGATCGTTTGAATAGCAAGAAGGAAAGATCGTTTGTGTAGCCAAAGGAAAGAACGTTTGAATAGGTGA
>NW_026372719.1:0-265 GCF_001194135.2 Octopus bimaculoides | reverse complement strand
GTATGTACGTACATACATACGTAGTTACGAACGTACGTACGTACATACATACGTAGTTACGTACGTACGTATGTACATTTATACGTAGTTAGGTACATACATATATACATACATACGTAGTTACGTACTATGTACGTACATACATAGTTACGTACGTACGTTCATACATACGTACGTACGTTCATACATACATACATACCTAGTTACGTAAGTACTTACGTACATACATACGTAGTTACGTACGTACGTACATACATATATACGT
>NW_026372718.1:1434-2038 GCF_001194135.2 Octopus bimaculoides | reverse complement strand
ATATATACATACATACATATATATATATATATACATATATACATATATATGCAATGTATGGATAATTTATCCTGATCACGCTATTTATTAGCATTATTTCTCTACCTTTCAATACATCTCAACGCTTCTAAAACAAACTTTGTTTATTTACTTTCATCGTAAGATGAATTTAACGTTAGCATCTTATGAAGCTAAATTTATAAGTCCTAAAATTGCGGGTGAATACGTTGCTGGGCAGTTTAGCTTAATGGTAAAGCATTTTACGTGTACTCACAAGGATGTGAGTTCGAATCTCATGGCTGGCCGGTAATGTATTTTTCTGCAATGTATGGATAATTTATCCTGATCAGCTATTTATTAACATTATGACGCGTTTGAGAATTAAAAAAATTATTTCTTTACCTTTATATATACATATATATATATATATATATACTTATAAATCTATGTATATATATATTTTCAAGCAGTCTCACCAATTCAGTTTTAATCGACATCAAATTTTGTTTTTTTTAATTATGTTCGACTAGTGATAAGCTACACTTAGACATAAAATATTTAAAATCTGGTGCAGTAGAACAAAAGTTAAGAGAAAAAATGTATA
>NW_026372718.1:0-502 GCF_001194135.2 Octopus bimaculoides | reverse complement strand
CAAGGTGAGTTGCCAGTGAAGACCCCACCAAACATTTCAAATGTCACAGGATGGAAAATGTAGTTGGTCAACAGATCGCAGTATTTCAGGATTTTGTTCTGCTCCATCACAGAAGGTGTGGATCTCGCCTGACCGCAGCATCCAGGATGTGAGAAGCAAAGGAGTCGCTAACTGTGACATCCCAGACAAGGCATCGGCCTTGTGGCCAGGGGCACAGGGTGAGGCCGTCAGGTCTCTTCCCATCACGTCTGGACAATCCAGATGGTTCCAAGATGGAGGGGATGTTTGCCTAGGCCAAGCTCTTCTTGAGTATCAGGTTCAACTCCGTATGACGCACGAAGCGATCAGCATTCCGACAGCAAGAAAGGCTATAGAGGCCTGTGGAGTCGAGGAGCCTGCCACAGTGACAGATCAAACCTGTGCATGCGTCAACTCTCATTCTATGGGCAATTGAGACACAAAGTTCATCCAAGCTGAGTAGGCCACCAACATTAGCCACAGG
>NW_026372717.1:0-246 GCF_001194135.2 Octopus bimaculoides | reverse complement strand
GTTTTCATCTTCTTATATCTTAGGTCATTTACATTTTATATCTCATTATTTTTATTATATTTTTTATTATCTTTTATCATTTTTTTATTTGAATTTTTAATATAAACATGTATCCCATCCAAGTCATATAAATCACTGTAAGCACGATTTCGTTTTCGGATGTAAGGTACTGACAACTGAAATGTATATCTTCTACAATATACATATATATATATATACAAGAATAAGGGCAGGGAATCGTCAATT
>NW_026372716.1:0-286 GCF_001194135.2 Octopus bimaculoides | reverse complement strand
TATACAGATAGTTCTCTATGGTGTGCATATACCCATAATTCTAATTTATATGTATATATATAATTCTCCATTTTCGTTCTTTCATCATTGTTCTTTTCTAATCTAGGCACAGGGCCCGCAATTTGGGGGGAAGGGGCCAGTCGATTAGATCGACCCCACTACGGAACTTAATTTATAAACCCCGAAAGGATGGAACTCATAATCGACCTCGGCGAAATTTGAACTCAGAACGTAACGCAGACGAAATACCAATTTCTTTATTACCCACAAGGGGCTAAACACAGAT
>NW_026372715.1:0-471 GCF_001194135.2 Octopus bimaculoides | reverse complement strand
TATTATTGAAAATAAATGCAATACTTATCTTATCGAAGCTTTAGTTTAAATTAAAATTTAAACGTTATACTATTAACTTAGCGTTAATTAGAATATCAACTCACAAAAACAAATGAATTTCTATAAAAATACTTATTTTACCAATAAATAACAGAAAAACATTTAACAATATTACTGAAAATAAATGCAATACTTATCTTAACGAAGTTTAATTTAAACTAAAATTTTAAACATTATACTATTAACTTAAGTATTTTTTAAAGAAATTCATTTGTTTTTGTTAATTGATATTCTAATTAATGCTTAGTTCATAGTATAATGTTTAAATTTTAGTTTAAATTAAAGCTTCGATAAGATAAGTATTGCATTTATTTTCAATAATATTGTTAAATGTTTTTCTTTTATTTATTGGTAAATTAAATATTTTTATATAAATTCATTTGTTATTTATTGTTAGTTGATATATATACA
>NW_026372714.1:0-269 GCF_001194135.2 Octopus bimaculoides | reverse complement strand
ATATATACTCGTTATTTATTTATGCAATGAATATTTAAGATTTGTTGTCGTTGCTGCTGTTGCTGCTGCTGTTGTTGTTGTTGTTGTTGGACGTGATAGTGGTGGTGGCAGTTTTTGTTTCTGATGACGATGATGACGATGACGATGATGCTTTCGTTGTCTTGTTTGCCAGTGTTAATAATAGTTGTTGCTAATGCTGCCAATGCTGTTGCTGCTGCTGCTGCTAACGTTGTTGTTGTTGTTGTTGTTGTTGTTGTTGTTGTTGTTGT
>NW_026372713.1:0-234 GCF_001194135.2 Octopus bimaculoides | reverse complement strand
ACACACACACATACAGGCTGTAGTTGTTTACAGCGTAGAATTGTCGCCGTGTAATGTTATTTATTGCTTGTCCTTCAAATAGCCAGCTGTTGCGAAGCCACGGCTGATGACATATTCCAGGAATCGATACCCAATAATAAATTATTGATCCCCTTTTAAGGAATTTCAGTTATTTTTGTTTACTGTAAATATGTAAATAAAGTGCGCACAACTAAGTAAACGGTAGCTCGGCTC
>NW_026372712.1:0-435 GCF_001194135.2 Octopus bimaculoides | reverse complement strand
CATGTGGTTGGTAAGCAAGCTACTTACCACATAGCCACTCCTGCGCCTACGTATAATACTTACACACGCGCGCGTACACACACACACACACATATTGGTTTGCTAGAACTAACAGGATAAATAGAGCTTAATACAAGAGTATGTATATTTTATTATTTTTAAACAGCAGAAGAAGTTACAAAAGTGCTAAGTGCCATGAACGCAACTTTCGACTCTTGAGTCACTTTTGTAACTGTTGCTGGTTTGAAACAGCTACAACAACTACAACAATTGGGGGTGGGGGCGTGTGTATGTATGTATGAGTGGAGGTGCAATGGCCCAGTGGTTAGGGCAGCGGATTCGTGGTCGTAGGATTGCGGTTTCGATTCCCAGACCTGGTGTTGTAAGTGTTTATTGAGTGAAAACACCTAAAGCTCCATGAGGCTCCAGCAGGGG
>NW_026372711.1:0-391 GCF_001194135.2 Octopus bimaculoides | reverse complement strand
AAGAAGAAGAAGAAGAAGAAGAAGAAGAAGAAGAAGGGGAGGAAAAGGAAGAGAAGGGTGGGAACCAATCGATAAAATTGCAGATTCTTAAAATTTGTTTCTTCGGAAATTTACACCGCTTTCATAACGTTTTCTCTATGGAGGTATGTATGTAGATAGACTGACATAGATGTGTGCGCATGTGTAAATATATATATAAGTAAGCATATAAATCTATGTGTGTGTGTTCATTTATGTGTGTGAATATATAAATATACATATATACACACACATATATATATTTATATATATAAACATATATATCTATAAACATAAGTATATATGTATATATATGTGTGTGTGTGTGTGTGCGCGCGCACATATATATATATATATACATATACATATATAT
>NW_026372710.1:129-254 GCF_001194135.2 Octopus bimaculoides | reverse complement strand
TTCGTTTCCGTTAGTTTCCGTTAGTTTCCGTTACTTTCCGTTACTTCCCGTTACTAGGGTTAGGGTAACGGTTAGGGTTATTGTTAGGGTTAGGCTTACGCTTAGGGTTAAGGTTAGGGTTAGGG
>NW_026372710.1:0-119 GCF_001194135.2 Octopus bimaculoides | reverse complement strand
GGGTTAGTTTCCATTAGTTCCCGTTACTTTACGTTAGTTTCCGTTAGTTACCGTTAATTTCCGTTAGTTCCCGTTACTTTCCGTTACTTTTCATTAGTTTCCGTTAGTTCCCGTTACTT
>NW_026372709.1:0-764 GCF_001194135.2 Octopus bimaculoides | reverse complement strand
AGATAAAACTTACTTGGAGACAGTGCGTGGCGTTCGATCATATAATAACACAAACAATATATATTTATATGCATATATCCATACATATATGTACATACCGACATCTATATGTATACATACATGCATATATGGGTACAGGACATCACAAAAAACGTTAAACAATGAGAAATGAAAACATAAAGACAAAGACAGAAAACAAACTTTTTTTCGAACAACGAAAAAAACAAACAGAGAAACGAGACATGCAACATAACAAATATTTCCCTTCTTCAGTTGTCCCTGTTCCATCACAGATTTCATCACTCATACTCATCGCAGATTTCGCAAAAAACACATGCCTGCTCGAAGGATTTCATATTTTCTGCAATATTTCTAGCCCCAAATGGCTTATTTTTTATAACTAGCATTGGGTAAAAATGAAGCAACCCTGCAAAACACAACTGATCTTTACATACAGATGCAGAGAATAACAACAATCAAATAATGACAGCAGAGTGCACAACAAACATAGGCAATCTGACCGTCACCTGTACTCTTGACAAGAGATGCCAGTTAGTCTTTTACACCAGCCATGCTTGTTTGTATTAACCCAAGTTGCTGGATAATTTTTCATTATATTTATATATGTATATATATATATGTATATATAATATGTATATATGTATTTAAATATGAATATGTATATATATGTATATATATATCTATATCTATATATATATATATGTGTGTATATATATATCATCATCATCATCATCATCGTTTAA
>NW_026372707.1:0-363 GCF_001194135.2 Octopus bimaculoides | reverse complement strand
CCCAATCCCAACCCAGACATACCCAAATCTCTTATATACAGAATCACAACCTGAAAATCAGTTTGACAACTGCCACTGACGAATGCAAGAAAGTTCTCCAGAAAAGTTAAGAACAAATCTTTTAATTAGAACTAACAGTGAAATCATTCTTTTCCTTTTTCATATATATATGTGTGTGTGTATACACACACACACACAGAAATATATAAATGTATATACAAGTAAAGTAAAGAATAAAATTGAAGGTACAATAATAGTCATTTTTTATTGCAAAATTAAGTTACTTAAGGCAAGCCTGGTAACTGATGGTTTAGGGGTCTTGTTGTTTGTAACTTTTGATGAGCCATGGTGCAACCAACAACA
>NW_026372706.1:0-361 GCF_001194135.2 Octopus bimaculoides | reverse complement strand
ATATATATATATGTATATGTATGTACATATAATAAGTATGTATGTATGAATGAATGAATGCATGTAAGTGTTCATTGGTGTAATTTACATCAGAGCTGCTTTGCCCGACATAGGAACTGCAGGGGTTATGGCAAACCCTATAAAACTCTTGAGTATCTCCCGCAGGTTCAACATGAGCGTCAAGCTTCGCCAGCTTATATTTTACCAATTAAAGGTATATTTGGGAGGGTCATTTAGCCAATACGAAATACAAGCATTGGCTTTATTTCACTTAGTTTTATGATTATTTGACTAAGTATATTCCCAAGTAATTATTCGGATCTATTTTAAAACGGGGGCCACATTTTTCATTAATGTTTTA
>NW_026372705.1:0-231 GCF_001194135.2 Octopus bimaculoides | reverse complement strand
TATATATATATATATATATATATATATATATATACACACATTCATATATAAATATATATATATACATACATTCATATAAGTATATATATATACATTTATATAAATATATACATATACATTCATATTTATATAAATATATACATATACATTCATATATATATAAATATATACATATACATTCATATATATATAAATATATGTACATTTATATATATATATATATATATATAT
>NW_026372704.1:0-479 GCF_001194135.2 Octopus bimaculoides | reverse complement strand
TATTTCAAGATCTTTATACTTGCTTAGTTTTTGGTAGATCTTGACAGATACATTTAAGTCTCTCAATATAATGTCTGGTCTATTCACACCTATCTTTCTGTCAGATTGAATGGTGACGTTCCAGAGGAGTGAGTTGTGATCATTTTCAGGCACTGGAGGTGGTTTGTGTTCCCCCCAGTTTTTATTATAGGGCAGGTCCAGATTTTTGCAAATTACCCACTGAATATATTGTGTTGCTCTATAATGCCTGTTGAGATACTCTGTAGGCGCAAGAAGGCTGCACACACAGACAACATGATCAATGGTTATAATTATTATTATTATTATTATTATTATTATTATTATTATTCAGTAGTTTTATTTTTATAACGTGCTTTCACTTCACTACCAAGCGCAGCTCTGTGCGCCTTAGGTATGTGCTGTGGTTTACGGTGGTGCTCTTATGGTTACTGTATTGAAAGTGTTTTGCGTAGGATGTG
>NW_026372703.1:0-403 GCF_001194135.2 Octopus bimaculoides | reverse complement strand
GAAGCAAGACTTCACGATATAAAATAGGAATATGCATTCTCAGTTATAATAATAGCTCTTTCTGACAGTATGATAAATAAAGTTTTTATAGAAACATCTATCAACAAAATGCTTATATAATGCAGACGCGCGTATAAACGGTTGCATACACAGAGCAACACATGCACATTATCACGCTCTACATAAATAGCTTAAGTCTGTCCATCGTGTCTGTTAATGACCATCTCTTCATTTGTAAATCGTTTGATAGCTATAATCCCAATGCTTGATGAGCAGCTTTACTTAAGGACGAGACATGTTTCTTCAGTGAAGTCCTTGGATATATTAATCCATATGCTTGCCTCGTTTCTACGCTTCTGATAGTGTTGGCCACGTTTTCCATTCATTCCTTCTGATAGTGTTG
>NW_026372702.1:0-921 GCF_001194135.2 Octopus bimaculoides | reverse complement strand
CGATGACACATTTTGTATATGATTGTGTGTCTGTCTGTGAATGTATGTGTATGAGTGTGCATATGTCTCACAGTGTGTGCGTCTTTCCATGTTAGGTACGTTATTAAACACACAATGTTTCACTTTTATACTTATACTTTTAACCACTACAACGACGTGTGTGAGTGTATGAGTATGTATATATCCCACTGTGTGTCTTTCCGCATTAGGTATGTTATTAAACACAGTATATGTGAGGGCTGGTTAACCACCACGACAATAACATCACATTTTGTATATGACTGTGAATGTATGTGTGTGAGTGTATGAGTGTGGATATGTCTCACAGTGTGTGTGTCTTTCCGTGTTAGGTATGTTATTAAGGACAGTGTATGGATGTGGAGGCTGGTCAGTGCCAATACGAAATTTTATTTGCATTTCGATTAAAACAATATAACATTTCATAGAGGTAATCTTTCTATTGTCAACAGTACATTTTATACCACGACAACGATATCACATTTTGTATATGACTGTATTTGTCTGTGAGTGTATGTCTGTAAGTGTATCTATGTCTCATAGTGTGTGTGCCTTTCCATGTTAAGTACGTTATTAAACACACACACACTTACACGTACATATACATATATAACGACTGACATGCGTGAATGTATGTCTCTGTGTGGCTATCTTAGTATATGTATGTGAGTGTATGTCAGGAACATTTTATACCACATCATGTATACCACTCATGTATATGAGTGTATATCTGTCTGAGTGTATGAGTGTGTATGTATCTGTGAGTGTGTGTTTTTGTGTTACATATATTATTAAACACACACGCACACATCTACACATACATGTACATATGTGATGGTTGACATGCCTGAATGTATGTATGTGTGTTCTAGAGGTGAAACACTTGCAAAAAAAAAAAAAAAA
>NW_026372701.1:0-229 GCF_001194135.2 Octopus bimaculoides | reverse complement strand
TATATATATATATATATATATGTGTGTGTGTGTGTGTGTATGTTTATATTTGTGTGTCTGTGTTTGTACCCCCACCATCGCTTGATAAGTGATGCCGGTGTGTTTACATCCCCATAACTTAGCAGTTCAGTAAAAGAGACCAATAGAATAAGTGCTAGGCTTACAAAGAACAAGTCCTAAGGTTGATTTGTTCGACTAAAGGCGGTGCTCCAGCATGGCCACAGTCAAA
>NW_026372700.1:0-226 GCF_001194135.2 Octopus bimaculoides | reverse complement strand
CTTGAGGAGGAAGTAGTGGAAGGACTGGCCGAGGTAAGTTCGGTTATGCTCTCAGGTTGTGTCCAGGAATGATGTTCACTCGTTCATACTTGCGCGGTTTGCTAGCATAGTCGAATGTACTACTGGAATATCATACCGATGACGGAAATTGAAATTTACCATTCATAATCCAGGATCGCGTCTATGATTAACTTTAAATGGTTAGTATTCATTGTTTTTTCTTCTT
>NW_026372699.1:0-339 GCF_001194135.2 Octopus bimaculoides | reverse complement strand
TTTTTATTATTATTATTATTATTTTTATTATTATTATTATTATTATTATCCTAATTTTACACCATTTTCGTTCCCTTCTTTTGCTTCTACTTCCTTTTCTTCTTTCTCTTCGTCTCCATTTTTCCTTTTCCCCCTCCTCCTTATTCTGCTTGATCGTCATCATCATCATCATCATCATCATCATCATCATTATCATCATCATCATCAAAATCATTATCATCATCGTCGTTGTCGTTGTCTTCGCCGTCGTCGTTATCAACTTCTTTCTTCTTTTTTTCTCTTCCTCCTCCTCTTCTTCCTCCTCCTGCGTTCATCTGTATATAATATTCTAATAAGCCC
>NW_026372698.1:0-360 GCF_001194135.2 Octopus bimaculoides | reverse complement strand
CGACGGAGATGATGGTATAAGAGAGATGTAGGTGCATATGAGGGATATCATTACCTTCCACACTAGTCAACTTGTGCAGCAATATCTCTTGCATTTACCCATGCATATTGACAGCAAAAAACGTGTCTACGTCATCACTTTTTCGACTAGTCAACAGGCGCAACTGCCCGCAATATATCTAAGAGCACTGGTGTCAAGAGGCGCAACAGCCCGCAATCCATGAAAGAGCATTGGCGTCAACAGACATGGCTGCGTTTTCACCCGTTTGGTTAGTCAATAAGTGTGTCTACTTTGTCAACAGGTAGTCCCGTCATTAATTTTTGTAACCAGTTTATGACTCAGACCGGTGACATATATATA
>NW_026372697.1:0-217 GCF_001194135.2 Octopus bimaculoides | reverse complement strand
TAGATATAACACATACCATAGACATGCATATGTATATTTGTTATATTTTCATATTTATACATACGTATATGTACATGTACATACATACACACGTATATATATACATATATATATATATCTATATATGCATGTATTCATACACATACACATATACCTCCAGGTGTATGTGTTTGAGAGTGTAGTTGTACGCATGGATGTATGTGTATGTACGCTTATA
>NW_026372696.1:0-1119 GCF_001194135.2 Octopus bimaculoides | reverse complement strand
ATGTAATAGATAAAAGCGTCCCTGCCTTTGCATGTGACTGATTATGTATAAATGAAGTTACTGCTATATTCTGATGGTACTATTGTAGAAAAGGTAATTATGTATAATTTTTCTTGTCTCTGGACTTCGTTCTGAACAATACTAAAACTACTAATGAAATCTATAACAGTTTCATTTTTTTCGAAAGTCTATTTTAACTTTGATGTATATAGATATCTCTTTTCGGTTTGATTGTACTGTTGATATTTAGTTTAATATTGATATGTTTCAATTAGATATGTGTTGACATTTGCTTTACTGGTTGTTTTTTTTGTTCTCAACGAACGAAGTAAATTCGAAAGAAGGAAATACATCATCCAAAAAATAAGAAGCTGACTTAAATCATGCCAAAGTATTTGCTAAGTAATGCATGAATAAAAAAAAATAGTTGTATATGTGAATAAATATGCATTTGTTTGATGTACATATATCTGTGCAGATCATTATGCACATATCAGAAACAATGGATTGGTTAGAGTTGAAAGTGCTGAGTCATGTGATCTAATTTCCGGCTATATTGCTAAATATATACTGCGGTTTCATGTTCGTACACTCTTTGCTAGCAAACATGCAGTAAAACCGGTATATGTTAAAATATATATATAAACTTACACATACAACCATACGAAGATAACAACACCAACAAAATAAAAATAAAAAATGCCAAAACGTTTCACTATACGTCGTAGTTACTTTTTTAAAAAGTCAACCAATGTTGATATATGCTGCAGTAGAGCATATATCTGTAAATTCTTAACTAACGTTGTATGAAGAGACAGATGAAAACAAACATCATGTCCTTATTATGTACAATAATTTAGTGAGCATATACACAAGATGAGAACCAGAAGATTATGTATGTTGGTGAAGTTTGAATGTTGGTGAAATATGTATTTTGAGTACATATTCTATGTTTTATCATTTGTTACTTGTTTCAGTCATTGAAATACAGTCAAGTTCCGGTGTCTCCTAGAAAGATTTAGTCGAACAAATCTGCCCGAGTATTTCTTTAAAATCTGGCATTTGTTATATCAGTTTCATAAAACTAATTGTATTATTCTTACACCGAAATAAACTTTT
>NW_026372695.1:0-340 GCF_001194135.2 Octopus bimaculoides | reverse complement strand
CCGTGCCATTATATGTCCATAGGGTAGAGGGTAAAGACCCCTTTCAATCATGAATGACCATGAGATTGCACCTAGAGAGTTCCCTTCCAAGGCACAGTCACATATGCATACCAGCCTCCCCTCTCTCTGCCACCTATGTTGTCTGAGGGAAAAGCAAAGACCGATACAACTTGGCGCCAGAGAAGTTGCAACTCATTTTTGCCAGCTGAGTGAACTGGAGCAACGTGAAATAAAGTGTCTTGCTCAAGAACACAACACACAGCCAGTCCAGGAATCGAACTCACAACAGCACAATTGTGAGTCCGATGCTCTAACCACTGAGACATATACAATTACTATA
>NW_026372694.1:0-261 GCF_001194135.2 Octopus bimaculoides | reverse complement strand
GAAACATGTCGATCAACTTTGATTAAGAAAGAAACGCCGGAAATGACAACAAGGTAGGATATATGAAAAGGTGTGTAGTTTGTACAAAGTTTAAAAGAAGAGTACTTATATGTGAATATATAGGTCAACAGCTAATCTGGGTGATTTACGGCGTGAGTGGCAAATATATAATGGATAAATACATAATACAAATGACTGGTGACGGACAGTGTTCACAGATAGATAGATAGATAGATAGATAGATAGATAGATAGATAGATA
>NW_026372693.1:0-732 GCF_001194135.2 Octopus bimaculoides | reverse complement strand
AATTCCTCAAGGTGGCGTCTCAGTATGACTGCTATCTAATGACAGAAACAAGTAAAAGATAGAAGATATATTTATATATCTGTCGGACTTTTATTTTTCATCTACCAAATCCACTCCCAAGTATTTGGTCAATCCGGGTCTATGGCAGAAGATAATTGTCCAAAGTGCTATGCAGGGAAACTGAACCCGGAATTATGTAGTTGAGAAGCAAGTTTCTTACCACACAGCTACGCATATAAGGACCTGTGTATCCAGAGTTGTGTCAGTAGAATATCGTATAACTTCGTCAGAGCCTTAACATGAAGTGTTTCATCACTGAAGAAAGCATATAAGTATATAGTATATATGGTGCTCCAGCATGGAGTTACACGCTTACACATACATAAAGGACACATATTACATAGTTATATGTGTGTGTATTTGTGTGTTGTTTCACTTTATATGAAACCATAAGTGTTTTTCCTCAGTCAGTGATTGTATTAGTTTTCGGTTACGCTTTCAGTTTTTCCAGCTCCCTTCTACATTCATCTTATAACTTTTTTGTTATATTTAATTATACATAAAGATTTAAAACATTTTGTTTAGTCTTACACTTAATCTTGTCGGTACATTTAAAGTAAGCAAAATTCTTTGCGCCTACATAATACAAAACGTAAGTTATGAATTAAAAATATCGATTGATGTATGGAAAAATTTGCATTAATCATATTTTTCATTAAATAAATTTATACC
>NW_026372692.1:0-265 GCF_001194135.2 Octopus bimaculoides | reverse complement strand
AGGTGAATTATATGGAAAGAAAGAAAATGTCTTCACATTAATCAAAGACACTGTCTAGCAGAAGTCATTCCTAAATAACATTCGCTTCCAATAAGCCAGTTCATTCCTCAGACGTCCCTTTGACGTCCCTTTGACGGCGGCAATTATTTAAACATTATCTGGGACACACACACACCTTTATTTATTCGTTTATTTATTTATTTCTTTGTTGGTTTGTGGTTCTTTTCTTGCGGGTAGGGATGGGTTCTTGTTTTTTTTTACTTTT
>NW_026372691.1:0-275 GCF_001194135.2 Octopus bimaculoides | reverse complement strand
CACACAAACACGTATAGACGCTTATGCGCACAGGCATATATGCACACACATGCACGCGCAAACACTCATACACACACGTATATCTACGTCATTGCATGTCTATGTAATCATCTGTGATCTTAGCCAACAGTATTGGCTTCAGGAAAGTTAGACGCAGAACGCTATGATTTTACAATTGAAATAATCTTTTAATTACATTAATTTCATTATGCCTATTAACCCCAGACACACACAAACATTATATATATATATATATATATATATATATATATATA
>NW_026372690.1:0-326 GCF_001194135.2 Octopus bimaculoides | reverse complement strand
TAGAGACATTTTCTGACCACATGTTTCTATATGTTCGCTCAATGGACTTTGGCGAACAATAGGATTTGTTCCTCGCAATTTGGGTATTTTATGCAGTAGATCAAATTTGTGCTTTTGCAGTTCATGTCTGCATCTGTGAAAATCTATCCATTTTTTGTTCTAATGGATCTACCAGTATGCATGTGTTGACACGTTCCACATCTGTTATTACACTTGGATACTGTGAATGTTTTATCCTGTTTGTTCGTGTTGAATTCTGCCTTTGTTAATACTTTCTTTAGGTTATGTGCTTGCCTTTTGCTTAAGATAAGTGTTTCATTAGCTTT
>NW_026372689.1:0-232 GCF_001194135.2 Octopus bimaculoides | reverse complement strand
ATACACACACACAAAACACTCGCCTCCTCCTTCAGCCGCGCAAATCCTCATCTTAGAACAAACACCCACGCGATCTCAGCTCATTGAATATGGAATTCCGATAGACACGTGCGAAATAGTTGTTCTGCTAACGTCTACTTCTTAGCTGCCTGTGTTTGCTGTCTGTCTGTCTGTTTCTCTCTTCATACATACCTGTCTGTCTGTCTGTCTCTCTCTCTCTCTCTCTCTCTCT
>NW_026372688.1:0-446 GCF_001194135.2 Octopus bimaculoides | reverse complement strand
AAACACCTTAAAATTTCAAACAAATTTATTTTAATACGGGGTAGGACCGCATTTGGCATTAATTACAGATTCAATTCTACGAGGTATAGACTTGTACAAAGTTTGAATTTTTTCCAAAAGAATTTTTGTCCATTCTTCAGCTAAACCAGTCTCCAGTTATTGTAGTGATGATGATGGAGCATATCGACTCCTTACTTATTTTTCTAAAATGCACCATAAATGTTCGATAATATTGAGATTTGGGGACTGCGGTGGCCAGATAAGATGTTCAGCTTCACTAGAATGTTCATCGTGCCATTCAGTAACAACTTTAGTTGTGTGAATTGGTGCATTATCGTCCTGAAAGATTGCGTTTCACACTCGAAACAGTTTCTCTCTTTTTTCTTCCTTTTCTTTCTTCCTCGTCCAACGTACTGTCTCGTAGCGTTGCATTTTCCAACGTTTTT
>NW_026372687.1:0-250 GCF_001194135.2 Octopus bimaculoides | reverse complement strand
TTTTTCTGCCTTGTAAGAGTAATTTACCCCTTATTTCTGCTGTTCTCACAGCAATGTTACATTTGAAAAAATATCACCTTCTTGTTTGTATAGTGTATATGCATGTATTGTATTGTATGTATGTATGTATGCATGCATGTAATGTATGTATGCATGCATTGTATGTATATATGCATGCATTGTATATATGTATACTTGCATTGTATATATGTATGCATGCATTGTATGTATGTATGTATGTATGTATGTA
>NW_026372686.1:0-516 GCF_001194135.2 Octopus bimaculoides | reverse complement strand
TATGTGTATGTGTGTGGTGTAATTTTCGTTTGTTCTTTTTATAAATCTTTTTGTTTATCTCAATATTTTTTTTACGTTACATCAAAAAAAAGAAAAAGAAGAAAAAACAGTGAACCTGCAGTTCTGCGGACTACGAACGTATGTATGTATGTATGTATGTATGTATGTATGTATGTATGTATGTATGTGTGTATGTATGTATGTGTATCTGTTTGTATGTAAGTATGTACGTAGGTATGTATGTTTGTATGCATGTATGTATGTATGTATGTATAGAGATAGATAGACAGGCATGTTTGTGTGTGCTTGTGTATACATGCATCTACATATATATAAATGTGTGCGTGAGTGTGCATGCTTGTGTGTACACATGCATACATTCACATAGTACGAAAGTGAGAAATAGGTAAATGAATGAGAAAATATGTTTATATTTGACTACACAATTCGCACTGTGTACGTGTATGTGTTTATATATACAGACATATATATATACGTATATACGCGTACATGTAT
>NW_026372685.1:210-329 GCF_001194135.2 Octopus bimaculoides | reverse complement strand
ATATATATATGCATATATGTATATATATGCATATATGTATATATATATATGCATATATGTATATATATTTATATATATGTATATATATATGTGTATATATATTTATATATATGTATATA
>NW_026372685.1:0-127 GCF_001194135.2 Octopus bimaculoides | reverse complement strand
ATATATATGTGTGTGTATATATATATATGTGTGTATGTATATATATGTGTATAAGTATTTATATGTATGTATATATGTATATATATATATATGTATGTATTTATGTGTATATATGTGTATATATATA
>NW_026372684.1:0-409 GCF_001194135.2 Octopus bimaculoides | reverse complement strand
TTCTTAGAAATATTATATTTCTTCTGAATGTTCTTTTTGTATGCGTTCGTCTACTAGGAATATTTTCTTGGTTTACATTGACTTTAACCACTTCTGGGTTGCCTTGGTAACGTTGTGTTAACATAATTTTCGGATATATTAATTTGTATGATATTTCCTGTATTAAATATGTTGATACCACAGAAACGATCACCGGTATTGTATGGTGAAGCCACCATTTAGAGATGTGATTTTCTCCATTCTAATTTTTGCTGTGTCTTATATTTTATGGAAAACTCTAAAAGGGCTAGTATCTAATTTCAGCATTGAGTGTTATAAAAATGCCAGAACTGGCCACCATTGTATTGTACGTAAGGTACCATCCATCATCATCATCATCATCATCATCGTTTAACGTCCGCTTTCCATG
>NW_026372683.1:0-235 GCF_001194135.2 Octopus bimaculoides | reverse complement strand
GATAGATAGATAGATAGATAGATATAAACTTTGCCATCAAATACATTGAAGTATTTTTTCGATTCACGTACATTTCTCTTTGCATAACTCATTATTGTATGTGTACACAAATACGGAGAAACACGTCCACACATGGACATAAGCACAAGCACGCGCTCATTATATACAACGACGTACATATGTGCGTGCGTGCGTATGTATGCATATATATATATATATATATATATATATATAT
>NW_026372682.1:0-231 GCF_001194135.2 Octopus bimaculoides | reverse complement strand
GTCCAGGTGCCTTCCAGTTGTTTAGTCTTTGCAGTGTCTGGGTGACCTCTCCAGTCGTTATAGGGGCCCAGAGTTGTTTCCAGAATTTCTCTAGTTCTTCTGCTGTTGGTGCTGCAGTAATGTCTATTTTATTTTTACCCAGTTCTTGGTAGAGTTTTTTTGGGTTGGATTTGGACTGTTAGTTTTGTTGAAAGAAACGTTGGCGTTTCTCATACCGGCGGATCCTTTGTG
>NW_026372681.1:0-309 GCF_001194135.2 Octopus bimaculoides | reverse complement strand
ATTAAATAGATATAAAATTTTGGGGCTCTGGGAGCAACAGAAGCAGGCAGCAGCTCAGCTGTTCTCCTCTGGGGGTTAGGGTAGAGAAGATCTGTCACTCACCCCAGTCGGTCCTCATCGTAGACATACAGGTTCAAATCATAGAAGTCACTGTGCAAATGCATCTTGTACTCCTCACCCCAGAATGGACACAATGTTTTATAGACGGTGGCTGTCCTGTAAGAGAAAGAAAGAAAGATGGGTGACTAAGTTGGTCATTGTGTGTATATATTACATACATATCTATCTATCTATCTATCTATCTATCTA
>NW_026372680.1:0-291 GCF_001194135.2 Octopus bimaculoides | reverse complement strand
ATATCCCAGGGCCCTAATAATTACAAGTATAAACCCGAGCTTGTAATCTGGATGGAGTAACTCTAGATTTCTCCAATAGTTCAGCGTAGGTATTCTTTGTTCACTGATCTTTAGCTTTATGTTAACATCCACTGGGTAGCTGATTTCCACAACTGTACAGTTTCTCTTCTCCGTCCTCAATCACTATGTCAAGTCCATTATGTTCACATTTTATTGAGATTTCACTAGGACATTCTACTAGTATCAACTCCGAAAGGATGAAAGGCAAAATTGACCTCGGCTGAATTTGAA
>NW_026372679.1:0-426 GCF_001194135.2 Octopus bimaculoides | reverse complement strand
TTTCTTATACATTCTGATAGACTGGATGTCGCATGTGTTTAACCAATTTTCTGTAAAGTTGAGTGAATCACAGTTGGGAGTAAATTGTTAATGTCCCTAAGTTTTTAAAGATAGATTAAACTCACAAACATTTTGAGTGTTGTTCTAGTCGGCTAGACCAAGTCACCCATGATCTAACAATCCTATAGCACGCAGGACCAAAAACAAATGCTTTAATATTTGTTTCAGATTTTGGCACAAGGTCAGCAATTTCGGGGGAGTGGCGTATGTGGATTACATCGACCTCAAGTCTAAAATGGTACTTATTTCATCGATGAATGAAAGCAAAGTCGACTTTGGCAGAATTTATTCTCAGAACGTAAAGACGAACGAAATTCCGCTAAGCATTTTGTCCAGAGTGCTAACAATTGTGCCAGCTCGCCGGCT
>NW_026372678.1:0-318 GCF_001194135.2 Octopus bimaculoides | reverse complement strand
AAGTACTAGATGAGTACTGGAGTCGATGTTATCGACTTTCCCCTTCCCCAAATTGCAGCTTTTGTTCCAAGATTTGAAACCATTATTATAGCTAAGCTTCATTACTCATGTAACCTGCAATATAGAAGTATGTTATGACTGGCTCATAACTGTCATTGCCTGTGGTACTTCTGTCAAATAATCAATTTGATCATGTTTTGCAGTATTTTTTTACTGACACAGTTAATCTATGACCAAAGAGATTCTCGATTAAATCATCACGACATTTTTGTTCGGACTAAGCTAAGCTTTCTCTTCTCTTAGAATTGTATTATGTTA
>NW_026372677.1:0-490 GCF_001194135.2 Octopus bimaculoides | reverse complement strand
CGCTCAATAAACACTCACAACGCCCGGTCTGGGAATCGAAACTGCGATTCCTCGACCGCGCGTCCGCTGCCCTAACCACTGGGCCATGGGCCTCGATTGACTGACTATATAATGTCTAGTAAACTTCACAGTACAGCCTGTACGGCGTTTAACACTGGGGGTATCAGCCACGTAAAGAATTTATAGAAAATTGTGCAAGATATGAGTTGTAAATCTTTTCACAAAATAACTTAGAGTATGGCTCTATTAAGTCACTTATCTTGTGGAAACACTACTCTTAAAACGTGTTTTAACAATTTTTACTTACTCCCTCTTTTTCTCGCTTCTATTTACGTATGCAAATGTTTGTGTCTATATATACATACATACATACATACATACATACGTGCATATGTATATATATACATAAATTCAATAATAGGACGAATTCTTTTACAAGTATTTATCAAGTAGCTAGCGTGAAAAAACCTCATAAGGGAAAAAATCCATC
>NW_026372676.1:0-385 GCF_001194135.2 Octopus bimaculoides | reverse complement strand
AATTCCGCCGAGGTCGACTTTGCCTTTCATCCTTTCGGTGTCGATAAAATTAGTACCAGTCATGTACTGGGGTCGATGTAATCGACTAGCCCCTTCACCGCAAAATTCCAGGCCTTGTGCCTATAGTAGAAAGGATTATTATTACCATCATTCGTGATGTGCACGAATGCTTTACATTTGGAACTAATGTCTTTGATACTGGGTCACGACCAGGTTCCTTAGGCATCGAGGACCATTCTATCATCATCATCATCATCATAGGCCTTTCCGTTTGCTGCAAATAGCATGGAAATCGTATGTATGGAAATGGCATTTCGGAAGCCATTTAATTTGGGAATTTGATGATTGAGAGAGAAAGAGGAGGAGGAGGAGGAGGAGGATAATA
>NW_026372675.1:0-302 GCF_001194135.2 Octopus bimaculoides | reverse complement strand
AACATATGTTCTAAGAAAAGAAATTTACAATTATTTTAATCCATTACTGACAGATATAATATTGGTGTTATTTAAGATCGCTTAAATCAGTTTGCACATAATTTTTTTTATGTTTTGGAATTTTCAGAAAATTTTTGTGAATTTGTCTTCTACACATGAGAACTCAAATGATTATGTAAAAAAAAATTATGTGTAATTTAAAGGCGATTTAGCTGTTATTTTTAACACATCTCATGACCACCTGATACCTTCTTTTTGTTTCTTTGTCACTGGCATGTATTAATATTTTTCAATATTTTTCT
>NW_026372674.1:0-359 GCF_001194135.2 Octopus bimaculoides | reverse complement strand
TCTTCTTCTTCTTCTTCTTCTTCTTCTTCTTCTTCTTCGTTGTCGTCATCATCATCATCATCATCTTCTTGTTGTTGTTGTTGTTGTTGTTGTTCTTCTTCTTCTTCGTTGTCGTCGATATCATCATCATCATCATCTTGTTGTTGTTGTTGTTCTTCTTGTTCTTCTTGTTCTTGTTTTTCTTCTCGTTCTTCTTGTTCTTCTCCTCCCTTCTTTTTCTTCTTCTCCTCCCTCTTCTTCTTTTTCTTCTTCTTCTTCTTCTTCTTCTCCTTCTTGTTCTTGTTCTTGTTCTTGATCTTCTTGTTGTTCTTGTTGTTGTTGTTGTTCTTCTTCTTCTTGTTCTTCTTCTTCTTGTTCTT
>NW_026372673.1:0-594 GCF_001194135.2 Octopus bimaculoides | reverse complement strand
AATTACTGGACCAGTTTATGAATGTCACTGAAAGAATCATAGCCCAATTAATCAGATAGAAAGTAAACCTAGATCAGATGTAGTTTGGCAAATGCAGGGGAAGTATTTGACAAAATGTAAACCACAATACATAGCATTCATCGATCTGGAGAAAGTGGTGTGTGTCACTTCCGAAATTGTGTGAGAACCTGCCTGGCTAGGGGAAAATATCTTGCCTGGGAATAGGTAAGGGTTGGTGATAGGAAGGGCATCTGGCCTTAGAAAATCTCAACAAAATTCCGTCAGCCCAGGTCAGAATGAAAAAGTGCATGTTAAAACAATGACACACACAAAAACTAAAAGTTACTGTCAATATTTTCTTCATACAAATTAATATGAAAGTATTAGGTTTAATACTGCTGTTTAATGTTAAATTGTTTTCATATATAACTTAAAAACAAACATACATCCACACACACATATATACATACATATAAATACACACACATATACATACACATATTCATACACACAAACCCATATACATACACACACACATACATACACACACATACATACACACAAACACACATACATACACACAAACACACATAC
>NW_026372672.1:0-267 GCF_001194135.2 Octopus bimaculoides | reverse complement strand
ACACATGCAAGCATGCATGCATACATATATACATGCTTGGTTGCACGCATGCACACATACATACATGAATGCATACATGCATGCATACATACATGCATACATCCATACATGCATGCATACATACATGCATACATGCATACATACACATATATATACATACATGCATACATACAGACATATATACATGCATGCATTCATGCATACATTCACTCATACATGCTAGATAAATAGATAGATAGAGAGAGAGAGAGAGAGAGAGAGAGAGAG
>NW_026372671.1:0-553 GCF_001194135.2 Octopus bimaculoides | reverse complement strand
TGGTTAAGCCCTTTTCTTGAAAAATATCTCATTGAGGCTAATTATGCTCTCTCCTGTAGAGCAAATATGCCTCCGGTTACCAAGTATGTATGCTCCCGGGTAGCTAATTCCATGAAATTGTTTTACCACATGTCCGTTTAGGAATGCGACTGTCCGATTCTCGGTAGATTTGTCTGTTCAGAGCAGTCTTGTAGTCAATATCTGTGACTGCTGGTCACAGAGACATTCTGCCTTTTTTTTTTTACACTGCTTAATGAAATATATAGTTCTCGAAACAGATGGTTCTTTGGGAGATTGCTCGCTACGATGTAAAATCAAGCAAGCTTTTTTTCTATCCTATATCAACTTGTAAATTTCTGTTACATTCTTACACTTTATACAAACATATATCACGTCTCCAAGTAATTCGTAATTCTCTTGACGCTAGTTGAGCACTTTTGTGTAGGTAGTTAACATGTAGAGGGACACTCTAATGTCAGTTGAAAGTTTATCTACTTGATAACAATACATACATACATATATACATACATACATATATACATACATACATATA
>NW_026372670.1:0-211 GCF_001194135.2 Octopus bimaculoides | reverse complement strand
TATATATATATATATATAAATGTATATATAGACCCAGTACATGTGCACACCCGTAAACACATTCCCCTATACGTATACATAAGTGTGCGTATGCGTTCATATGTTTGTAAGTGTGTAGTTGTATGTACAAACACACTTTTTCCTTCTCTCTATATATAATCATCTTTCTGCATTTATGCTGAGGGATATCTCAGATTTCTATGTAGTATAT
>NW_026372669.1:0-470 GCF_001194135.2 Octopus bimaculoides | reverse complement strand
ATACATACATACATACATACATATAAACATACACATACATACATATATATATATTTATGCGCGCGCGTGTGTGTGTGCGAGTGAGTGTTTTATAAATCTCGTTGAGAAATAAATTCACGTTGCCAACACAGAAATCATTGCCATTAAGAACAAATATTGGCTCTTAAACATGTTTTACAGGGAAATTTGAAGGATGAAGAACCGATAAAAACCATTATTTTCAGATAGCATCCCTTTTAAGCTCTGCACACAAAACGGTGAGTTACGAAAATTATATGTTGAAAAAAAAAAATGGCAAAAAACTACAAACAAACAAGTAACTTGATAGTCTATAAAAAATCCAACTTAAACCTTACCGACTTTTATCCCACGAATCATCAAATACAACTGTTTGAATTAGGTAACATCTATCACTTACAACCCAGCTCCAAGGAACTATTTAAACTGATTTAGTTAGATATATCAAATAT
>NW_026372668.1:0-430 GCF_001194135.2 Octopus bimaculoides | reverse complement strand
ACTTAGTGTTTGGTATAGAGGTTTCAATCCCTTTTTTGAAGTTATAAAGCATTATGTAATTTTATCTTTATTTGTAATTATACTGGGGCACCATGAATTTTCGTTAAATGAATTGACCCTAGCACTTCTTCTTTAATCCTGGTTCTTATTTCATCAGTCTCTTTTTCCAAACCACTACATTATGAGAATGCAAACACACCAATGCTGGTTAACAAACAGTGGCTGTATATATAATTTTTTTTCCCCCAGCTTAAGGCTGTTTTTATTCTTATTTTATTTCATTTTTTTTCATCCAGCTTAATGCTGTTTTTTGCGCGGAGACATAGAAATAATCGGACTAAATACCTGATCGCATGGTTAAATTATTGGGAGTGAAGGATCCCTAGCCCTTGTTAGGGCATCCTTCTAGGAGAAGGCAACTCAGGCAACT
>NW_026372667.1:0-683 GCF_001194135.2 Octopus bimaculoides | reverse complement strand
GTGTGTGTGTGTGTGTGAATATAGTTTTGATTAGTAAAAGACAGCAAATGACTGGTTAGAACTAGGCATAACCAGAACATACCAAGGCAAATTGTACCAGAGGGTTTCCATGGGTTTTTTCAGTGTGTATGTGTGTGTGCGTGCATATATTTGCTTGCATGTATATGTGTCTTGTGTATAAGTGTATGCATACATGTGTGTGCATGTATGTGTATGTGTACATGCATGTATATGTGTGTATGCACATGTGTATACATGTATGTGTGCAGTATATGCGTGTGCATGTATGAATGTATACCCATGTGTTTTTGTATGTATGTGTGTGCACATGTTTGTACATGTATATGTGTGTGTATGAGTGTATGCATGCATGTGTGTATTACATGTGTGCATTCATATATGTGTGTGTGTGTATGTGTGTGTGTGTGTGTGTGTGCATGCATATGCATATGTGTGCATGTATTTGTGTATACACATATGCACATATGTCTTGTGTGTGTGTGTGATAACCATTATGAATGAGTTGTTCTCAATCCACTTATGCGTTTACAGTAATCCCTCGACTATGGCAGGTGTTCTGTTACAAAACCTCCAACAATTGGTGAAAATCTGCAAAATAGAAACAGCACTGTCTCCTTTTACTCTTTCATTTGTTTCAGTCATTTGACTGCGGCCATGCTGGA
>NW_026372666.1:0-273 GCF_001194135.2 Octopus bimaculoides | reverse complement strand
TGCGGTATATATATGTATTTATGAATATGTATGTATGTATATATATGTATTTATGTATATATCTGTATGCATATAATTGTATTTATGTATATATATATGTATGTAAGTGTGTATGTATATACATGTATATATGTATATGTGTATATATATGCATGTATATATATGTATGTATATGTGCATACATATATGTATCCTTTACCTTTTATTTTTTAGTTGTTTCAGCCCAGGGCTGAAGTCATGCTGGTGCACCACCTGTAGTTACTCGGTGTTGTT
>NW_026372665.1:0-412 GCF_001194135.2 Octopus bimaculoides | reverse complement strand
TGGACAACATTCTGGGGGCTTCTATGGCGTACATGGAGGCTATGGTTTTGATTCCCGCAATGAGGAGGGAACCAGGCTGCTGGAGTGCAGTGATGCAAATGACCTTATGGTCTGCAATACTAACTTCAGGAAACCTGCCAGTCACCTAGTCACTTATCGTTCTGGCAGACACTCTAGCCAAATTGACTACATCCTCGCCACCAAAGCGGAAAGATGGCTGCTTATAAATGCCAAAATATTCCCAGGCGAAGAATGTACCCCACAACATAGACTAGTAGTTAGTGACTTCAGGATCAGGGCTAAGTGGCTGCCTTGAAGACGACCAGCTTGGAAGAGAAGGGTCTGGAAGCTCAAAGATCCTACGAATGGACAGAGATTTAGAGACTTATTACTCGAAGCCTTCGACGAAATA
>NW_026372664.1:0-211 GCF_001194135.2 Octopus bimaculoides | reverse complement strand
CACACACACACACACACACACACACACACACACACACATATATATGTATCATTATTATTATTAAGGCGGTGAGCTCGTAGAATCGATCGTTATCATGTCGGCCAAAATACTTAGCGGCATTTCGTCCGTCTTTACGTTTTGAGTTCAAATTCCGCTCAGGCCGACTTTGCCTTTCATCCTTTCGGGCTCAATAAATTAAGTACCAGTTGCG
>NW_026372663.1:0-327 GCF_001194135.2 Octopus bimaculoides | reverse complement strand
GTCCAGTACACACTGTAATAAAGTTAGCAATTAAGAAGAGTATTCAGCCTTAGAAACTCTGTCAAAGCTGTCATCGAGACATGACAGCCCTGCAACTCACCAGATCCTATTAAACCATCCAATCCATGCCAGCATGGAAAACAGATATCAGATGATAATGATGATGATGACAATAATGGTTATGAATTAGGTGTATGTGTCTAAGCATCTAGCAAAGTAGGTAGTTAGCTACCTATCTACCCCGTCTCTAACTGTGTACCTACTTACTTACTATCTACTTACCTACCTTTTTCCCCTCTTTCTTTAACCTAACAATATCATAAACCA
>NW_026372662.1:0-243 GCF_001194135.2 Octopus bimaculoides | reverse complement strand
GTTCTCATACCCCTAGTACAGGTGATGTTGTCATGCAGTTTGCAAGCCTACAAAACCTTAGGAGAAGAGCTTCATGGTAGCCAATGAGGGTTACAGTATGAGAGAAGGGGATGCTGCAGAGTTGTTTCTTGTCATAGAAGATGTACACGACAAACTCACATTTAGGAGAGAGAGCTAGGAATAATATAAACAGTAGCTGTGAAGAGACAAATAGCGGTGGTGGTGATGAGGTGGCTGCGGTCC
>NW_026372661.1:0-605 GCF_001194135.2 Octopus bimaculoides | reverse complement strand
ACAACAATATCAACAACAACAACAAATATCAAACATGAGAAATAATGATAATGGATGAGGTGGGAGCGCACTAAATCTGAGCAATCTGTGTAAGCTGAAGTAGAATCTTGTGGAATATTTTCAATAGAATTTGACTCGAGTCTCGTTTAATAAATATTTTATACTCAAAGGTCGAGAATACAAGAAATTATCATAGAAGCATCTACATTATACATATATTGTTATTTGGCATTGTACTTTTCTCTGTGCCTTAGTAATTAAATATATCACTCTTTTGAAAATTTTTTTTTTTTCGTACATAATATTCATGTTCTTTGGGATGCGGGTTTTGTTGTTGTTTGACGTGTTTTAGTCACCAGGCTACGGTCATGCTGGGGCATCGCCTCAGATCGTTCGCTTTTGGACGAACAAATCGACCCCAGTACTTTCAATTTTTTAGAGTCAGGTACTTATTTCATCGGTTTCCTTTTTTTGCCGAACCGTTAAGTCGTGGAGCCGCAAACAAGCCAAAGCTGGCGGTGGGAGAGAAACACAGACGCAAACACACACACACGCATACATACATACATACATACACACACACACAAACACATATATATATATAT
>NW_026372660.1:0-295 GCF_001194135.2 Octopus bimaculoides | reverse complement strand
GTATGTACTTCTCTATAAGTAGGGTATGTGTGTGTGTGTGTGTATGTGTGCGTGTGTGTGTGTGTGTACTTGCATATCAGCGCATATATGTGCACATTTATGTGAAAGTGTGTCGGCGTCTATGTGTGAGTGTCAGTATTTATCAGAGTGTGTATGTTTGCAGTTGTGTGTAGGGACGACGTGGGTGTACGTAAGCGTTTCCGTTTGTGCCTACTTACATATATACGGTGGTGCTATAAAGTTAGACATGACCTGCGCCAATACTGGCCGAAACCTATCAAAGTATCTATATATA
>NW_026372659.1:0-302 GCF_001194135.2 Octopus bimaculoides | reverse complement strand
TTTCAAACAAATTTATTTTAATATGGGGTAGGACCACCTTTGGCAGTAATCTCAACTTGAATTCCACAAGATATGAACTCGGACAAAGTTTGAATTGTTTCTAAAGGAATTTTTGTTCATTCTTCAGCTGAAACAGTCTCCAGTTCTTGTAGTGATGATGGTGGGGGATATCGACTCCTTATTTGTTTTTCTAAAATGCACCATAAATGGTCAATAATATTGAGATCTGGGGACTGTGGTGGCCAGATAGGCTGTTCAACTTCACTAGAACGTTCCTTGTGCCATTCAGTAACAACTTTAGC
>NW_026372658.1:0-247 GCF_001194135.2 Octopus bimaculoides | reverse complement strand
AATTTACTAATAGCATGTTATGTTTAATACAACGCTATACACAAGCACTCACACAGATGTACGTATGTATGTATGTTTATATGTATATATGTATGTTTGTATGTATGTATGTATATAATATGTGTGTATGTGTATATATATGCACTATACATTTACACATTACG
Source organism: Octopus bimaculoides (assembly GCF_001194135.2). Classification (NCBI taxonomy): domain Eukaryota; kingdom Metazoa; phylum Mollusca; class Cephalopoda; order Octopoda; family Octopodidae; genus Octopus; species Octopus bimaculoides. The sequence continues at coordinate 83 of NW_026372658.1, read as the reverse complement.
CATCCTTGTACACACAGATCGATATTTATCTCACTAACTATCTTTCTATCAATCTATCTATCTATATATGTATGTATGTATGA
>NW_026372657.1:0-328 GCF_001194135.2 Octopus bimaculoides | reverse complement strand
TTAATTACCTGCTCGGGGCAAAATTGTTATTAATAGGCGTAATAATGGTGATGGGGGTAGATTAGTGGCTACCATCGATTTTTTTTCTGACTGGATCTTTATTATATTGATTCGGAATCTATGAAAGGTAAAATTGACATCGGTAGAATCTGAGCTCAGAACAAAAGAAACAATGCTTGGCTTAAATAATTGCCATTAATTTTCGTACAATACTACAATTTCGTTCCGGTAATCAAAACAAACTAATACATGTTTTATACATACCCCATATTTATAGGTTTTTGTCAGGATTATTTCTGGTGCCAGATATTCTTTTATCTCTTGTCTG
>NW_026372656.1:0-434 GCF_001194135.2 Octopus bimaculoides | reverse complement strand
TTACGGGGACGTAAACACACCAGCATCGGTTGTCAAGCGATGCTGGGGGGTGGGGGGACAAACACAGGCACACAAACATATACACACATATATGCATACATATATATACATATATACGACAGGCTTCTTTCAGTTTCCGTCTACCAAATCCACATTATCAATCCTGGAGTTCAACCATCGTCTATCCATAGCACTTACTTAGCGTTTACCCGATACCTTTTGGGTCTTCCTGACACCAATACCTCTCATACCATATATATATATATATATTGTTGTATTTGGGGATGGTCATATTGCCAGTTTAGCCAATAAAAACACACGCACTGTATATTTGGTGTTAATTTGCTTCAGCTTTATATTACATTACATTACATTAATGATATTAGCTGAAGCAAATTAACACCAAATATACAGTGCGTGTGTTTTTTATTGGC
>NW_026372655.1:0-220 GCF_001194135.2 Octopus bimaculoides | reverse complement strand
TGTATATGTATGTATATATGTATGTATGTATATGTATGTATGTGTGTATATGTATGCATGTATGTATATATCTGTGTGTGTATGTATATATGTACATGTGTGTATGTAAGCCTGTATGTATGTTTGCATGCATATGTATGTATGTATGTGCATATATGTATGTGTGTACGTATGTATGTAAATATATATGTGCCTCTGTATATATATATATATATATATA
>NW_026372653.1:0-419 GCF_001194135.2 Octopus bimaculoides | reverse complement strand
CTCATATACATTTTTAATGATACACAATGAAATTATATATTTTCAAAGTATGGAAATATATGATAAAATTTTTTAAAAATCGAAATGAAGAAAGAAAAAAAAACATCAATGGTTAATTTAGAAAAAAATTATTGCACGTTTATTATTTCTAACATTTGAATCTTAGAAAAGTTTCTATATACATTTACACTTTTAAACTTTTACCAAATCTTAAACAAAAATGTGATGATTTTTCAATATTCTAACATGACTCAATGAGAGGTTATAATTTTGTAATGTTTTGTAATGTGGGGTAAAAATATAAATTATCCAGATATATTTAGTTGAATATCTCTAATATTTGATTTGAAATTATCTCAGTCGCATTGACATGAAATATCTGGTGTCACAAATAATATAAGCGATCAGAAAGTGTCTCC
>NW_026372652.1:0-368 GCF_001194135.2 Octopus bimaculoides | reverse complement strand
TTTCCATGCTGGCATGGGTTGGACGGTTTGACTGGGGACTGGCAAACCAGCAGGCTGCACCAGGCTCCAGTCTGATCTGGCAAGGTTTCAACAGCTAGATGTCCTTCCTAACCCCCAAACACTCTGAGAGTGTAGTGGGTGCTTTTTACATGTCACTGGCACGGGTGGGGGTGGAGTGGGGGGCAGTCAGGTGACATTGGTATCAAGCATGTTCAAGCGATGCTCTTTTACATGCCACCAGCATGCAATGCAATCAGGCAGCACTGGCATTGACCACGTTCAAATTGTGCCTTTTACGTGTCGCCAGCACTGGCATCGGCCACGCTTGAATTATGCTTTTTACGTTCCACCGGCACAGGTGCCAGTCA
>NW_026372651.1:0-230 GCF_001194135.2 Octopus bimaculoides | reverse complement strand
TATATATATATATTATAGGCACAGGTGTAGATTTATGTGTAGGTGTGATTAAGAGGTTTCCTTTGGGTTCAGTCTCACAGGGTAGCAGCCTGGGAGATGTCTTCTGCTATAGCTCCAAGCTAATCAAACTTTGTGAGTGGATTTAATTGGTGCAAATTAAAAGAAGCATATATACATGTGTGTATGTATGTATGTATGTCATTATTTAGTTTATTTCAAGATTTCTTGCC
>NW_026372650.1:0-253 GCF_001194135.2 Octopus bimaculoides | reverse complement strand
TATCTATCTATCTATCTATCTATCTATCTATCTATCTATAAGCACTTACCTATTGACACCCACACAAATACAAATACATTCATACACACATACATATATATACCCACTTATATATATATCTCAGAAACTCATTAGATAATACACACACACATACACCCACACATACGAACACACACATACGCACACTCACACCATATATATATATATATCTAAAATGAGATCCTCGTTGGTACATATATCCACGTATATGTTT
>NW_026372649.1:0-1164 GCF_001194135.2 Octopus bimaculoides | reverse complement strand
ATATATATATATATATTATATATATGTAGATTAAGTTGAATATGGTACTTAAGTTGAGGTACCAGTATTTAGTACGGTATTATCCATACAATTTCAAAATAAGATGATTAAAATCAAAATAAGCAACAAGGATATCCAGAGGTAATGCAGTACGATTGTTTCACGCAACTCCATTGAATTGAAAAATGCAACCATTACATCAACTTAAATGCAGAGCAATCCTCAGCTGCACAAAGACATAGAATTTAATTTAATTAAATTAAAACAGATGGACATATTAGTATAATTTTGCTTAAAATCTCCAAGAAGTTAAGGAGATATTCAAAGAACATGCTGCCTTGACTTCAGCTTAGAAGCTACTAAGGTATCAGGAAGAAAGACTTGTTATAGATTTTGCTTGTCACTGTTTTATGGGGTTAGTTTTAATTTATAGACTAGTTTTATCAAATCCGTGTATATCTTAGGCCGAGAGAACAAGGGCAGTGTCTGTTAGGGATAGGGCTGAGGGAGTCGACAGAAATCATAGTGGGTATAGTCATAAAAAAATCAAGATTTATTAGAAGCAATATCATGAGATTTGGCAAAGGAAAAACTTAATTCAAGATGTTAGCTGACAATTAAGGGGGCTGGCTACTAGCAGACCATTGATAATGAAACAAGGGAAATCTTATCATGTAGTACTATAGTCAAATATTTTAAACAATATTGGTATATTGTATAAAGTTAAAGTTTATGGTTATTCAGAAGAATATTATAAATTTGACATTAAAATACTTGTAAGAATATGTCGAAATATGTAGAAAATATATGTGCAAGATACGTGAAGTTTCATAATCACGTATACGTGTCGAAAATGTACACACAGAAATGTAGATATAAATACATTTCATGAGTATGTATACATAAGTCTCTCTCTCTCTCTCTCTCTCTCTCTCTCTCTCTCTCTCTGTGCATATATATATATATATAAATATATATATATACGCACACACACACACACACACACATATATATATATATATACACATATATATATGTGTGTGAGCGCATATGTGTGTATCTACGAGTGTATGTGTGTGTTGTGTGCGTGCATGTGTACATACACATACATGCGGATGATATTAGATGCACAAAGGACCACACGATACATAGAAACAATATATA
>NW_026372648.1:0-279 GCF_001194135.2 Octopus bimaculoides | reverse complement strand
GTTCAGCATAAGAATGGAAAGAGGATGATGGAAAATGTTGACCGATGAAATGTACACAAGATCTATGGGTAAAACGAAATTATATTAGTTTTTTTTGCTGTCAAAGTAATGCATTTGTATAATTCAAGTGTGATATATAGAAATATTTTTTTTATATTTACACGTGTCTATTTTGCGTGTGTGTGTATACTATGGGGTGCCGAAACTTTGTTGGCTTTGGATAAAAATAAAAAAAATACAGGAGGGTCAGTTAATTTTGATTTTATTCAACATATTCCC
>NW_026372647.1:0-564 GCF_001194135.2 Octopus bimaculoides | reverse complement strand
CACACACACACACATATAGGTATAACCAGCCGAAACTGCAATGATACTCTGGATCTCGACTGCAGAAAGGAAGCTCCGAATGACCCGTCCTTGTTTTTTCTTGTCCCTTTTTATATCATCTAAGTGTCTGGATGTTTTGTTGTCGCCTGTTGCGATCTTGTCCATTTTTGTATTCTTTATATATATTGAGGAAAGGAGACAGAAAGAAAGAGAGGGAAAGAGGGCGAAGCCTGTGAGAAAAAGAGAGAGAATCGTATATACCTTTAACTGCTTTGTATAGATTCATTTACGAACCCGCATATATAGAAATGACCAGCCAGCCATCCCTGCACACATCCATCCCTACATTCATGCATAGATATGTGCAAAGATTGTTAACTCACCGTCCTGCTTCGCCGCTATTGTTCACCATTAATGTACATCGTTGTTGGCGTCGTCTTCATACAGTTGACAAACACACAAACACGCATAAACACTGATAGACATACATTTATACACACAGACACATACATACTTGTATATATATATATATGTATGTATATATATATATACATATATATATAT
>NW_026372646.1:0-461 GCF_001194135.2 Octopus bimaculoides | reverse complement strand
TCTCTCTCTCTCTCTCTCTCTCTCTCTCTCTCTCTCTCTCTCTCCTGTCCGCACATGCGCAGTAAACTTTTGTTTTCTATGTAGTGCCTCATGTTTATATGTTATTCTAGGTTGTTCCGCTGATGATAGCTGAACTGGCAAAATATTTTATTTTGCTAAAATAGCTTGAAACCTGGTCGGAAAATAGATTAGTAAATGTTTTTATTTTTCATTCCCTTTCGAAATTATCCCTAATTGTGGTATGGAGTTTTGGCTGCTCTTTCTGGCGGGTTAGATGTCCTATTATAGGCATCTCTGATGTGTTCAAATGTACACTGTATTTTAAATGAATATATATATATGTATATATATTTAAGTGTGTATTTGTGTTTGTCCCCCCACCCTACCATCACTTGACAACTGATGTTGGTATGTTTACGTCCCTATAACTTAGAAGTTCAGCAAAAGAGACTGATAGAATA
>NW_026372645.1:0-223 GCF_001194135.2 Octopus bimaculoides | reverse complement strand
TACTCAAACTTACATAATCTCCTATACGTTGATGGAAAGGAGCGACATCTGAAAGAGATATTAAAATACATATGGAAGCATTGGATGTCTATTTACCAAAGTTTTGTGTAGAAATACACAGAATACTCAGGAAGCACTCAACAGATAATTCATTGAATAGAGGAGAATGTATTTAAGATAACACCATCTGAAACAAGATGGAGGATCATGAAGACTGGAACTC
>NW_026372644.1:0-276 GCF_001194135.2 Octopus bimaculoides | reverse complement strand
TTTGTTTACAGAGAACAGAACGAACACATAGGAAAACAAACAAGCCACTTAGAATTAATCCTTCATCAGCTGCCTCTATTCTAAAACCAGGCGTTTTATATATATATATATAGCTATACGGGAAATTATAGAAGGAACACATCCAGGCAATCAATACAAATTTCAAAGCATAATTTAAAACACACAATGAAATAAATATACATATAAATCTATAAATCAGCGAACAAAATTACATGTAAAAGTCATATGTGAAAACTATGCATCATGTACATTGGG
>NW_026372643.1:121-223 GCF_001194135.2 Octopus bimaculoides | reverse complement strand
ACGTACGTTCGTTCGTTAGTTCGTACGTACGCATATACGTACGTACACACACGTACGTACGAACGTCGTACTTACGTACGTTCTTTGGTTCGGTCGTTCGTA
>NW_026372643.1:0-111 GCF_001194135.2 Octopus bimaculoides | reverse complement strand
ACGTACATACCTTCGTTAGTTCTTTCGTTCTTTCGTTAGATCATTCGTTCATTTGTACGTACGTTCGTTCGTACGTACGTTGGTTCGTTCGTTTGTACGTCCGTACGTACA
>NW_026372642.1:0-249 GCF_001194135.2 Octopus bimaculoides | reverse complement strand
ATGTGTATATATGTGTATATATGTATGAATATATGTGTGTGTATGTATGTATGTTTGTACGTATGTATGTTTGTATGTATGAATGTATTTATGTATGTATGTATGTATATATGGTTGTACTTCTATGGATGACAAGTTCGTAGGGACATGGTAGAGTCATCGTTATGGATTAAACATGCTGACACTCAGAATATACATGCACATATTCACATAGATTGAGAAAGAGAGAGAAAGAAGCATTCACGCGTG
>NW_026372641.1:478-1049 GCF_001194135.2 Octopus bimaculoides | reverse complement strand
TTACGACGAGCTTCAATAATTTTCCGTCTACCAAATCCACTCACAAGGCTTTGGTCGGGCCGAGGCTATCATAGAAATTACTTGCCCAAGGTGCCACGCGGTGGGACTGAACCCCGAGCCATGTGGTTGGAAAATAAGCTACTTACTACGCAGCCAGTCCTGCACTTATATGTGTATACTATATTATATTCCGTATTATATAGTATACACATACTGTATATATAGTATTTTGTTGTGTTGTATATCAATGTGAGTTCTTTGTACTAGTCTACAGTATTACATAGTACTCTATAGTATTATGGTGTACGCTACAGTGTTGTGATGTATACTATAGAACTATATAGAGCAGTATTCCATAGAGGTGTATACAAATCTAAAGTTTTATGTAGTACTCTATAGTGTTGTGCAGTTTGCTGTAAAACTATACAGTGTTCAATAGTGTTGCGTAGTAAATTGTAGAACTCCACAATGTTTTATAGTGGTGTATACTAATCAATGACATTCAGTAGTAAACCATAGTCTCGACTAAGGATACCATAGTACTGCATAATATTCGGTAGCAATGCGTAGT
>NW_026372641.1:0-468 GCF_001194135.2 Octopus bimaculoides | reverse complement strand
CGACTAAGGATACCATAGTACTGCATAATATTCGGTAGCAATGCGTAGTGTACTATAGAGCTGTGTAGTATACTATAGTAATGCACAATAGTCTATGGTGGTATGTACTAATCTATGACAATAAGTGGTAGACTGGTAAGCAGCAGAGCAATAAGTAGAACAGCTGTGGTCCGAGGAACATTCTGAACGGTACGGTTAACGAACCTGATGTAGTATACTATAATATTTTATAGAATACCATACTACTGTGTAAATATTCTATCCCGTTGTGTGGTATCCTAATACTTATGTATAATATATTAGAAAACCGTGTAATATCGTTGTGCGGGATTGTGATTCAAATATAATTCACACATCTCGTAGATATTAATTTATATTATTATACACTATATATATATATATATATATAAATATATATATATATATAAGTTATATGTTCATGTAAGCTATTGTAGTTTTTGCCATTGG
>NW_026372640.1:0-361 GCF_001194135.2 Octopus bimaculoides | reverse complement strand
TGTGTATGTGTGCTTGTATATGTATGTAGGTATGTATGTGTACATGTGTATGTATTCATGCATGTGTGCTTATATATATATGTATGTATTCATGCATATGTGTTTGTATGCATGTGGGTTTGTATATGTGCATATATGTATACATATGTACATCTATGTATATGTTTGTGCATGTGTCTATATGCCTATGTATGAGTGAATTTGGTGGAAGGAAACTATGCAGAAGCCTCATTGTGTGTGTGTTTGTATATGTGTCTGTATGTATTTATGCCTGTATGTTTGTATATGTATGCGTGTGTGTTTGTATGTGCATATATGTATTCACGTGCACATCTATGTATATGTTTGTGCATCTATGCAT
>NW_026372639.1:0-322 GCF_001194135.2 Octopus bimaculoides | reverse complement strand
TACATACATACATACATACATACATACGTACATACATACATAGATAGAGGGAGTGAGAGAGAGAGAGAGAGAGAGGGGGGAGGGAGAATTAGACAGAAAGAAAGGGAATCAAAAGAAAGCCTCTTCAGAGATTACCATGTCTACCACGCAACGGAATGGATTTAAAGGATTTGCGTGCAGCTGAAAACAAATTTTCCACGCGAAATATCAAGGGAATCAAAACATATCTAATATGTTAATATCATCTTGTATTGTTATTGCTTCGGTCTTAAGTATATATGTGTGCATGTATGTATGCATGTATGTATGTATGTATGTATGT
>NW_026372638.1:0-280 GCF_001194135.2 Octopus bimaculoides | reverse complement strand
TATTATTATTATTATTATTATCATTACTATTATTATTATCATCATCATCAAGGCAGCAAGCTGGCAGAATTGCTTATTTGTTCCACGCACTCCTCGACATTTTTGCTCACTGTTCCCAGAGCTCTGACAATTATTGGTACTACTGCTACCTTTTTCATATTATCATTACTGAGTGAGAGAGCAGTGCATGCCATCAAAGTGACAATGGAGTAAAATATACGAAGCCCAGTATACCCATCATGACTACCCAGCTGATAAGGGTACACCAGGCACGTGCATC
>NW_026372637.1:0-284 GCF_001194135.2 Octopus bimaculoides | reverse complement strand
ATATATATATGCCCACACTCACATACATGCATACATAGACTCATGTATGTGTGTACACACACATATAACACACGTACACACACACACACACACACACACATATATATATATATATATACGCACACACATATACATATATATCTGTTTAATATATTTTTATCATTTCCTTGTTTTGTTACTGTTTGTATGTGTGTGTGTGTGGGGGGGGCGTGTCTGTCTGTCTGTCTGTTTGTCTGTATGCATGCATGCATGCATGCATGCATGTATGTATGTATGTATGTATG
>NW_026372636.1:0-539 GCF_001194135.2 Octopus bimaculoides | reverse complement strand
ATATATATATGTATGCATGTATATATACTTACATATATGTATATATATATGTATATGTATATATGTATATATGTATATATACATACATATATATATGTATATATACATACATATATATATATATGTATATATGTATATATACATACATATATATATATATATATATATATGTATATATATGTACATACATGTATATATGCACACACACACATATTCTAGGGCATACACGTATGCATATTTATTCATGTACAGGTGTCTAAGTTTGAGAGAGAGGGAGAGAATAATCAAAAACAAAAAGAATGGGATGTTTATAAAGACAGAAGGACAGACAAACTGTAGTAGTAGTAGTAGTAGTAGTAACTGGAATATATATATGTGAATATTTCTCTTATCCATGACACTGAACTCCCAAAATCTATAAATCAATACTGTTCTTGATCAATATAAGAGTTGCTCTGTGGAAAGGTTCTGATATTTACATAGTTTGAAGAATTAAAAAGGAAAAAGCTAAACAAATAGCTTTGTGTGTGTGTGAGAGG
>NW_026372635.1:0-534 GCF_001194135.2 Octopus bimaculoides | reverse complement strand
TATATACGTAAGAGTAAATATGTGTGTATATAAGTATGCATATATTTATGTATGTGTGTATGTATGTTTCTGTATATATTGATATATAATTATATATGATATTTATATATGTATGAATATATGTCTATACATACACACACACACACATATATATATATACTTACATAAACATATATATATGTATATATATATATACATATCTAAGTATATATATGCATATATATACGGATATATGTGTGTGTTTGCGCGCACGTCCGCATGTCCTTCAACTCGCTTCTTCTTTTGTTCGCTGTCCAAGTGAAAGTGTAAATATTATGATAAATCCAACTTTTCTGTCGAGTATCTCTGCCGTTCGTGTTTGCAGTGATTCTTGCTCAAATACAAGTTATGTTATTAAGCCAAAGTTCAAGAATGGAAACGTTAGAGTAAAGCGTTTCTCTGATTACCATCTATTCACTGAGTATCATTATCTAGTACTCTCTTTACCCAAAAGAATCATAGATACACACACACACATATATATATATATATATA
>NW_026372634.1:0-364 GCF_001194135.2 Octopus bimaculoides | reverse complement strand
AAGGTGGCCCTTTGAAATACAGGTACAACAGAAACAGGGATTAAGAGTGAGAGAAAGCTGTGGTGAAAGAATACACAAACACACACACACACACACACACAATATATATATATATATACGCACATATATATACATATATGTATATACATGTCATCATGTTGGCGCTCCGTCGCTTACGACGTCGAGGGTTCCAGTTGATCCGATTAACGGAACAGCCTGCTCGTGAAATTAACGTGCAAGTGGCTGAGTACTCCACAGACACACGTACCTTTAACGTAGTTCTCGGGGATATTCAGCGTGACACAGTTTGACAGGGCTGACCATTTGAATTACAGGCACAACAGAAACAGGAAGAAAGAGCGAG
>NW_026372633.1:16109-16564 GCF_001194135.2 Octopus bimaculoides | reverse complement strand
ATTAGGGCAGCAACCTAGCAGAATTGTTATTGTGTTGGGCAAAATGCTTAGTGGCATTTCATCTGTCTTTACATTCAAATACTGCTGGGGTCTACTTTGCCTTTCATCCTTTTCGGATCAGTAAAATAAATATCAGTTGAACACTGGGTTGATGTAATTGATTTACCCCTCCTCCAAATTTCAGGCTTTGTGCCTATAACAGAAAGGATTATTATTATTGAGGGCACATGGCCTAGTGGTTAGGGTAGTGCACTCACAATCGCTAAATCATGATTTCAATTCCTTGACTGGATGGTGCATTGTGTTCTTGAGTAAAACACTTCATCTCATGTTGCATTGTGATCATTTTGATACCTCACACGAACACACAGGGCACTTGTTCAAACAATGTCAATTTGATGGAGGGAGTGAGCTAATGTGTGACATGAACATTTGATCACTATAAACAAATCATT
>NW_026372633.1:13675-14073 GCF_001194135.2 Octopus bimaculoides | reverse complement strand
TAGCATCAAACACAATGCTTTGCAGTGTTTGTTGTGATTCTTTATGTTCTGAGTTCGAATTTTACCAAGGTCATCTTTTCAGGATGTTTGAAATAAAATAGCAGCCAAATACTGAGGTTGATATCATCTACTAATCCTTCCCCAACAAATTTCAGTCTCCAAACCTTTATTATTACTGGGAAAAATACTTTGTATATTTATTCTGGATCTTAGTTTAATCCTGCCAAAATCAGCATTGCTTGCATCCTTTTGGGGTTGATAAAGGGAAATACCATGTCAATATAATCAACTAATCTCCTCCTAATCCTAATCTCTATTTTAGAAACAGTTATTATTTTATTACAAGAAAATTAACAGAAAATTAATTACAAGAGGAACAGTTATGTGTGGGTTTATGT
>NW_026372633.1:13316-13544 GCF_001194135.2 Octopus bimaculoides | reverse complement strand
CAAATTGTGTAGCAACCTTACAAATATTTGTGCCACAAAAAAGCATCCAATATATGCTGTAAAGTATTTGTTTTTAGAAAGAGCACATGGCCAAAGAAACCATGCCAAAGCAAACAGTAGAGGATGATGCAGTCTTTGCATTTATCAGCTCCTGTCAAACTGTCCAACCCATGCGAGCATAGAATTTGGGTGTTAGATGATGATGATACATGTGTGTGTGTGTGTGTG
>NW_026372633.1:11982-12268 GCF_001194135.2 Octopus bimaculoides | reverse complement strand
AGTAGTAGTAGTAGTAGTAGTAGTAGTAGTAGTTTCGCCAGCAGACTAGCAATTTGTGTGTAGAGGATGGGTCAAATGCGTCAATCCCTGCACACCACTCGTATTGCATTTCAGAGAGATGGAAAGCAAAGTTAATTTGGGTAAAATTTGAACTTAGAATGTAAACTTCAAATCTCTCTTGGTCAGATTTGTCCTTCATCTCCTATAGCTTTGATAAAATCATTACCAGTCATGTACTGAGGTTGATTTAATCAACTGACTCACTTCCTACAAATGACAAGTGTTA
>NW_026372633.1:0-745 GCF_001194135.2 Octopus bimaculoides | reverse complement strand
GATGATGCAGACCAGTGACATCTGTCTCTTGTGGCTGCAAGGCATTGCTGTCTATCCTTCTCAAAGGCAGCTACAGCTGTGTGGGTGATTGATCGCTAGATAGCCCTGTCTGTGGCTGCAGTCTCAAGTTTGCAAGGATGGATGCCGTACTACTTTAGGTGGCCCTTTAGGGTGTCCTTATACCTCAATTTGGGTCTTCCTTGTTGTCTTGTGCCTTCCTTCAGCTCACCGTACATCAGCTGTCTGGTGATGCAGTGGTCATTCATTCTGATAATGTGGCCAGTCCAATGTAACTCATATGTTTGTGGACTCTGCTATGTCTAGGACTTCTTGATTGGAGACTGAGTTTCGGTGATTTGAGTCAGGATTAACTAATTCATTTTTTGTTCCTTCTAGGGTTATAATTGGTGTGCCTCATGAATTCTCTTTGGGTTTTAACTGGCCTTTTTAGCATAAGAAGAGTCCTGTCAATGGTCTCCTCTTTGTGTATAAAAATATTTTTATACACTCTTATATTGTTAAAAATATATTTGACTTTTATTTATGCATGCTAACCGCTGGTAATAAATTATTTTAATTTATAAATTAAAATAAATTATTTTAATTTATTACCCTCATATTTACAATAGTCATATACATATATACTCAATTAGAGGTTAAATTAGTCTCATTAAGGGATAGTAATATCCAATGAATTATTAAATTCTATTTCTCCATTTTGTTAATTTTTGTTTCATATATATAT
>NW_026372632.1:0-352 GCF_001194135.2 Octopus bimaculoides | reverse complement strand
ATATATATAATATATATATATATGTACATATATATATATATATATATATACATTATATATAAAATATACATATACATTGTATATATCATATATACATTATATATAATCTATGCATTATACATATAATATATATGCAGTATATGTACACATATCCGAGACCCCCTTCGGTCATGACTGACCGTCGGATTGCACCTAGAAAGTTCCCCTCCGAGGCACAAGTCCGGGCAAGACTGTCTAAGGAAGACCAGCAGCCGCCCATGTGTACCAGCCTCTCCTCTCCACGCCACCGATGTTATCCAAGAGAAAAGCAAAGGGGCCGATACAGCTTGGCACCAGTGACGTCGCAACGCAT
>NW_026372631.1:0-305 GCF_001194135.2 Octopus bimaculoides | reverse complement strand
TACATACATACATACATACATACATACATATATACATACATACATAAATCTAAAATGTGCAGGCGTCAAGTTAGGCTGGTTGAATTATGTCGTGTGGACAGACATTGCAATATAGACTTCTGGACCAAACCCATCAATCTTCTGTCAGACACTGGCAGTTCAGCAACAGTTTCAAGTACAAATGTGATAGTTATAATAAACATACATGAGTGTTACTGTAAACACATCGCCAGTGAGCCAACAAACTGCACTATTTCCATTAACAAGCAACGGCGTATGCGTGTCTATATATATATATATATATA
>NW_026372630.1:0-223 GCF_001194135.2 Octopus bimaculoides | reverse complement strand
TATATGTATGTATATATATTCATATATACACACACATACACACCCACACACACACGCACATATATATTAACATATACTTGAAATTTACAGAAGAAAAGAAGACGAAGACATATATATATATATATATATATATATATATAAATGTGTGTATGACACGTATATACATATATGTATATATGTCTACATCTGTCTATCTATCTGTCTGTTTGTCTGTCTGTCTGTC
>NW_026372629.1:0-537 GCF_001194135.2 Octopus bimaculoides | reverse complement strand
TGTTGATGATAATGATGAAGTGGAGAAAAAGAAGAAGAAGAAAATCGCATCCAATTTAACGTTTTATATAAGTGAATGGAAAGCTGAAGAAAAAATACGATTTTTGAAAAAATAAAAGACAAAGATTATACGCTCACTCACCCCCACACACACGCGCGCATATAAATACATATATATATATATATACATATACATATATAGAGAGATAGATAGATATATACATAGATATATGTATACGTATATATATATATATATATATATATATATATATATAAAGAAATATGGATATTATAAATAATATTATTACATATGAATACGAATACATACAACAATATAGATTTGTATGGGAATATATATATATATATATAGAGAGAGAGAGACATACATATATGTATGTGTGTGTGTGTGTATTATGTATGTATATATGCGCGCGCACACACCTACACCTATGCATGTTTGCGAGTATGTGAGCTCGCATGTGTTTATATGAATACAAACATACAGATGAGTGTATATTAGTAGAAAAGAATGTATATA
>NW_026372628.1:0-406 GCF_001194135.2 Octopus bimaculoides | reverse complement strand
ATGATGAAGGTGGTGGTAGAGGTGGTGGTGGATACGGCAGCGGTGGGGGGTGGGGTGGGGTGGAGGGTGATGGTTGTGGTATGTCTATAGGCACATTCAGGATGTTACATATTACCATCGAATGTATTCTTTTCACCACCACACTTACCTTACTTACATACCGACTAACAGTCACACATTTACACATCACACGCAAAAGCACACACACCACACACACACACACACGCACATACACACACACACATATACATACATATATATATACATACATATATATATATATATACATATATGTATATATATGTATGTAATTGCGTGTGTATATAGATATATATATACATCTATATACATGTATATATATATACATACATCTATATACATCTATATACATGTATATATATATATA
>NW_026372627.1:0-479 GCF_001194135.2 Octopus bimaculoides | reverse complement strand
AAATAGATTTTATCCAGTAACAGCTCAGGCTGCAGCACTATTCAAATGCTTCGAACGTCATTAACCCTTTGTGGGCTGGAAGGGATGGAATTACACAAAAAGCCATTTGGCTTCCCTTTCATTTTTGCGCATTTCCACACTATCCATAAAGTAATATTTGTTTAATCTTGTATATATGTGTGGGTGCATAGTTTTATAAACTATACATATAGCACTAAATATAAAACAGAGCTAAAATAATAAAAGAAAAAGTATATGGATTCATAGACGTACAAATACGAAAGCAAATGTCTTAGAGTTCATCAGAATATCTGAAAAAAGAACAGAGAAATAATGTCAGAGAAGGCCAATGGTGACCAGTTAGACTCCAATGGCCATATTGTATGCTATAACATCCATATGACTGCCAATTTTTAATTCAAAATGTATACGTGCATACATAAACTATCAACAATAAAAGTCATGAGATATAAAAATCA
>NW_026372626.1:0-448 GCF_001194135.2 Octopus bimaculoides | reverse complement strand
TGTAGCTAATTTCTTAGATGTTACACTTGATCTGCATAATAAATCATATAATCCATATCATAAACCTTTAACTAACCTGAGGTATATTAATAGATCTAGTAATCATCCAAAAGCAATAATAGATAACTTAGTTCATAGTATATCATTAAGATTGTCTAACCTCTCTGCAAATAACCTGGTTTTTGAAGATGAGGCAAAGTTTTATAACTCCGCTTTGTTGGAAGCAGGATATAATGATAAGGTATACTATATTAAACCAGATTCTGCTTCCTCGAATGAAGATGTTAATAATAATAATATTAATAAAATTAATAATGTTAATAATAGGAATAAGGGTAGTTATACAACTAACAATAATAATAATAAGAAGAATAGTGTTAACCTATTTAGTAAGTTTCAGCATAGGCCAAGATCCAACGATAGTGTACCAAGGACTGAAAATAGTAGA
>NW_026372625.1:0-287 GCF_001194135.2 Octopus bimaculoides | reverse complement strand
CCCGACCAAACACCCACCAACCCACACCCCCAGCCTCCACCATTACATCAGTTTGTTGTTTCATCATCGGTTCTGCCTTCCATTACTTGCTGATTCTTTGATCCTTCACAAATGGAAAAATATTAAATATTTATTCTATTGTTTTTATGAATATGTTTATTTTGTGTGATGCTTGCGCTTGTATGTGAGTGTGCATGTGAGTCTCTGTGTATGTGCTTGCATGTGTATATGTGTGTATATGTATGCACTTATGCTTATATGCGTATGCTTCACATTAAGTGTGCGTA
>NW_026372624.1:0-250 GCF_001194135.2 Octopus bimaculoides | reverse complement strand
ACACACACACATACATTGACACACACACACTCACACACATATATATGACACTCATAAGGCTTTGGTCAAGCCCAAGGCTTGAAGACGCTTGCCCAAGATGCCATGCAGTGGAACAGAACCTGGAACCATATGGTTGGGAAGCAAGCTTCTTACCACTCAGCCACACCTGCAAATATATATATATGCCTAAGGTGCCATGCAGTGAGACTGAACCTGGAACTATGTGGTTGTGATGTAAGCTTCTCACCAC
>NW_026372623.1:0-363 GCF_001194135.2 Octopus bimaculoides | reverse complement strand
GATAGCCACCGCCAAGACCAGGTCTTGACTACTGCAGCCACTCTGCTCAAAACTTCCGTCCAGTTCTTCTCTATCTGAAGGCCTGGTCCAAACCAGACTCCCAGCAAGTTAACCAGTCCCTCTGTCCAGCGCCCAACAACGCTGTCTGAAGGCAACAACTTGCCAACCCAAGTGTTGAGCTGCAAGCTAACTAACAGCTGAATGTCGAACATTTACACAACCAATGTGAACAGGCATAACTTACCTGTTAATCTGGGGTATCCTGTGGAGACAGACCCTCTGCTTTTTCTTGACATAGTGGCAGAGGTGGCAAGTCTTGGAAAATGGATCGGTTAAAATCCAGTCTCATTACCAATACAGACT
>NW_026372622.1:0-601 GCF_001194135.2 Octopus bimaculoides | reverse complement strand
AATACCCAATTATTAATACACAAGTGTTTTTTTATTGCATGGCAATTACATTACTGAGTGTAATAAATGGGTGATGGTAAAAAGTTATTTTGCCCTTTTTTTATACAGTAATAAGAAAATGGAGGGGATCAAGAGGTGGTATTCATTAACTTTTACACATTATATTACGTCTTTTTATTTATTTTTAAACGACAATTATAAAAATATACATACAGGTATAACATATGCTTTACATAAATAATATATAAAATATAAAATACCAGTAATTATTAAACTATGTAACGTAGAGCATAGAAAGTAGGATAATATCTTACAGCTGGTTCAGCCAAGAGGCCATAGTACCCCATTCTACGTTTATCCCTCCAGCGAACTGAAGCAATTGGTAGATAAGATTAAGGTACTTGGGTGTGTCTCTAGGCTTCGTCAGAGAGTTTAGAAAGTTCATAAGGTTAAGTTATAAATATAAATACATACATATATACATACCTTTTTATATACACACACATATACATAAATATATATAAACACATATACATACATTAAAATGTATATGCCTAATTATATGCATATGCATACAAAGGAATCAATTATTATTATTATT
>NW_026372621.1:0-312 GCF_001194135.2 Octopus bimaculoides | reverse complement strand
AGTTAAG
Source organism: Octopus bimaculoides (assembly GCF_001194135.2). Taxonomy (NCBI): domain Eukaryota; kingdom Metazoa; phylum Mollusca; class Cephalopoda; order Octopoda; family Octopodidae; genus Octopus; species Octopus bimaculoides. The sequence goes on along the minus strand of NW_026372621.1, from coordinate 305 downwards.
AGCATTAGATTCCTTGGAAGAAAGCAGCGAATGTATACGAAAAAACGGACGGAAAAGAAAAAAAACGGAGAATGTTACACAAATACAAATAACAGGACATAACAACAGGTGCCTTTCGACTAAGGACGAATTAAATTAAGCTGATATATATATATATATGATATATATATCATACGTATGTGGATATATATAAATATATGTGTGTGTATGTATGTATGTATGTACATTATGCGCTCTTGAGTACTCGTTCACGCTGCTCGATATTTGCGCATAGCTCATAAGATAAGGCACCAGACTTTTGCGGG
>NW_026372620.1:0-356 GCF_001194135.2 Octopus bimaculoides | reverse complement strand
GTATGTATGTATGTATGTATGTATGTATGTATGTATGTATGTATGAACTCAGTATTATTTCAAGATTTCTTGTCAACAGAGAAAAAGCCGGTTTTTAACCTAGATCCAAGGCTCCTTCATTGGATTTTTAACAATAGGTTAAGTTTTTTCTCATGTATGTATGTATATGTGCAATATTTGAAGTTAGTGCATGTGCAGATTTGCATGCTTTATTATATGTATGCATTCTCATGCTTATAGCTGCATTTCTAGGCATGCTATATAAACTTATATGATAAACTTCTGGAAAGTTTAAAAACTTTTTACAGTCCCAGTGATGGCATGGATCTATGTATGTTTGTATATATGCATATGTG
>NW_026372619.1:0-401 GCF_001194135.2 Octopus bimaculoides | reverse complement strand
TATATATATATATAGACATATATATACCTACACACACACATATATATAAGTACACCAACACACACACATACACACACACACAGCTCAAATAGATTTTTCTGAATAACTACCTGGCTATTGTGATTATCTATCAGTCTGCTACCTTTTCTTACTCTGTGTCTCTCTGTAAGTGTATATGTATGTGTGTGTGTATGCATATTTATATATATATATATGTGTGAGTGTGTTGAACCACTAGTTGATGGGCTTTTGTAAGTAGAATTCATGTGTAGGTGTTAGGATACTTAATTGTCAATACCTCTCTTCACTTAACTGATAGAGGCAAACACAGTAGTCCATTGTACACAAATAAAGACACAAATGAAATAGACAAATAAACATATTAATGAAACATCCTAACA
>NW_026372618.1:0-378 GCF_001194135.2 Octopus bimaculoides | reverse complement strand
CTAACTAAGTCTGCTATCAGTATGTTAATTTTCATGCTGTGTGACAAAGCCGAGTTCTTGTGAACAGCATATTTTGAAGCTATGGGTTTCATATAATATGTATGGAGGAGCTGCACTCTATTGTTCACAGTCTCTAACCAAAGTTCAGTATCAAGTACAGGGAGCCTATTGTTGGGGTGTTCAGTCGGGTAATCTATAGTTACCTTGATACTTTGGTGGATGGAGTTAGCTATTTGCTGGATGCTCTCCATTACATTCCTTTCGGTTTCTACACGACTGTCACTAGAGTTGGTCCTAACTATGATATTTATGTCATCTACATATCTGTTGTAAAGTAGAAGAGTTGTGGACTGTTCTGCTAACATATGTTTAAGTTTT
>NW_026372617.1:0-228 GCF_001194135.2 Octopus bimaculoides | reverse complement strand
TATACTTATATGTACGCATAGTTCATAAGTATTTCAGTGAATGTGTATGTGTATAGATAGTTAAAGATATATATTGTATGTCTGAGTGTATCTGTACATGTGTGTATGTGGATAGTTTGTGTATATGCATGTATTGTGTATGTCAGTGCACATGTATGTCAGTGCACATGTATGTGCATATACTGTGTGTGTGAATATGTGATCGAAGTTTGAATATGTATTAGTACA
>NW_026372616.1:0-416 GCF_001194135.2 Octopus bimaculoides | reverse complement strand
ATGCGTATGTGTATGTATATAGATACATATTAATATATATATGTATATGTATGTATATATGTATATGTGTAGGTGCTATATATATATGTATATACATATAGCTATATATATGTGTGTGTATATGTATATGTATGTATATGTGTATTTATGCATGCATGTAAATATATATATATGTATGCATCTATATATGTACACACACACATATATGTATGTATGTATGTATGTATGTATGTATACATTCATGCATGCTTGTATATGGCCTGAGTTAATCAGTTCCGGAAATTGCTGTCTTCCAGCATCTCCGCCATTTTGTCCCACTCAGTTAGGAATCAGACATCGTGTCTATCAGTGATTTTATTGTGTTCACAACGAGAAATAAATGGCGCGCAAACACAGCCGAGGCGCATCATGCATAA
>NW_026372615.1:0-436 GCF_001194135.2 Octopus bimaculoides | reverse complement strand
AGAAAAGTTTATAAACATGGTCAAGGCTTTGCATCAGGATATGAGAGTTAAGGTTAGTTTTGGTGGTAGGCTTTCTGAAACCTTGATGCACCCACCCTCTTTGCAATATACTTTGCCGTTGTGGTGTCACATTCTTTTCAAAACTCTGAGCAGGGTATCTACATAAAATATCGAACAACGGGGAATGTTTTTAATTTGACCCGACTGAAGTTTAAAACGAAGGTTTTTACTTCACTTATTAGGGAACTTTTGTATGCTGACGATTGCGATCTGGTTAGTCATTCTGAATCGGGTCTGCAATCCCTTGTATCTGCATTTGACGCAGCTTGTGATGATTTTGGCCTGACCATCAATCTGAAAAAACTAGTTGTAATGTATCTACCTGTGTATGGTGCTGTTTGTAACCCCGCTAAAATTTTTGTTAAGGGAAAGTTAC
>NW_026372614.1:0-274 GCF_001194135.2 Octopus bimaculoides | reverse complement strand
ATATATATATATATATATGTATGTATGTATATAGTATGTATATATGTACGTACGGATGTATGAATGTAAGTATATATGTATATATTTTCAAACATAAGTGTATATATATATATAGATATGTAGATATACATACATATGTGCATATACACACGCATATATATATGAAAATATGTACATGTATTTGTGTAAATACAGGCATACATACATACATGCATACATACATACACAGTTGTTGGTTACAAAGAAGAGGAGAGAAATTAACTCTCAACCGGAC
>NW_026372613.1:0-237 GCF_001194135.2 Octopus bimaculoides | reverse complement strand
ACATGTGTGTGTGTCTATATGTATATGCATGTGTGTGTGTGTGTACATATACTCATGTGTGTATGTGTGTCTATACATATATGCATGTGTGTGTGTCTGTATATGTATATGCATGTGTCTGTGTGTGTATGTATGTTTGTATATGTATAAGCATGTGCGTAGGTATATATATGTGTTTATATATTTATATATATGTATGCTTGCATGTATATATGTGTATATATATATATGTGTGTG
>NW_026372612.1:0-428 GCF_001194135.2 Octopus bimaculoides | reverse complement strand
CGAGGGGGCAGCCATCATGTATGTATGTATGCATTTTCAGGAACAGTTAATGACACAATTCAGTGATTACGTAGATAAATCATCGTGTACATAATTTTATACACCACGCTGATTCTCAGTTAACTTCTGTGAAAAGCAAGAAGATTAACAGTGTTCCTTGACAGTCTACCAGCTCTCCCTCAACAGCGAGATAATCTGACGTAAGTAGATCCTGCCTGGAATCACAACAAAGCAGCAAGAACTGGTTTGGACTCCCTCTCTCCCTCTTTCTCTCTGTCTCTCACTCTTCTCTTTCTCTTTCTGTCTTTCTCTCTCACACATTCTCTCTCACACATTCTCTCTCACACATTCTCTCACTTTCTATTTCTCTCTCTCTTTCTGTCGCACACATTCTCTCTCTCTCTCTCTCTCTCTCTCTCTCTCTCTCT
>NW_026372611.1:0-475 GCF_001194135.2 Octopus bimaculoides | reverse complement strand
TCCGTCGATCGTATCAGCTGGGACACTCGTCGTCGTAACCGACAGAGTGCTCCTAGGGCCACAAAGTCATTTTGTGAGATAGCAAAATGTGATGGATTAAGATTTAGCTGCTCTTTCTAGCAAACGGAATGATCACATGCAAACTTCTTCATTGGCTTGTAGCATTATTGCCTGTTCATGTTGGCACAAAAGTTAGGATGTTCTATGAAATGGATAATTCAATTTCTGCTTTCATTTTTCACTGTTCCATCTTCAATTCTTCACAATTACAAATGATATTCCACCCAAAATGTTGAACTTTGGACAATATTATATAAGAGGCCCTTCCCCAACAACAATCAAATCTCCTCCCACGTTACTCACATCGTTACATGCAAGTTCTTTTCTTCTCCCTCTCTTTCTCTTCACATCTATTCTTTGACATCCTTTGTCCACTTCAATTTCTCATTTACATTTTTCTGCTCTAGTGTTAAGG
>NW_026372610.1:0-202 GCF_001194135.2 Octopus bimaculoides | reverse complement strand
TAAGCAGATGTGTGTGTATTATATATGTGTGTTTGTATGTCTATGTGTGTATGTATGTCTGTATGTATATTATATATATATATATGTGTGTGTGTATGTGTATGTATATATATATGTATGTATATGTCTATATACATGTGTACATGTATGTATATATATGCATATATATGTATGTGCGTGTATATGTGTGTATGTGTATACA
>NW_026372609.1:0-409 GCF_001194135.2 Octopus bimaculoides | reverse complement strand
TTCTCTACAAATATACCTCGGACTATGTAGATTCCGAGGACATAGGAATTGGGTGGGTGGGGCGTGTGTGAACAATTGGGGGTTATTTTTGAGAACCGTTTCCCACTTGCGGGTGTTTCTGAACAAGTCCATATTTGTTTCATTTTCTCCATTTTGCGCGTTTGTGCATCCGTAGATTTCTACTACTACTACTACTACTACTACTACTACACACATGTAATTACAAAAGTTCAAACGAGGAATTATTCCATTCAATATCATGTTTATTATAGATATTATGTAACAAATTACACTTTACACTTCTATATTTAACTGTGCATGTATTTTATTTTTGCTTCCGGCGTCTTCCGCCTTTCTATTAGAAACGTTTATCTGGGAATCAACTTAAAGTGAAAGAAAAAAAAAAATC
>NW_026372608.1:0-214 GCF_001194135.2 Octopus bimaculoides | reverse complement strand
TCTATCTATCTATCTATCTATCTATCTATCTATCTATCTGTCTCTGTTTCTCTCTCTCTCTATCTGTCTCCCTCATTCTCCCCCTCTCTCTCTATCTATTTGTATGCCGATATGTTTAGTTACATTTACATACGGATAGTTCATAAGGAGTATTGTGCAAACAGGCATACATACATAACATACATACATACATACATACATACATACATACAAA
>NW_026372607.1:347-1302 GCF_001194135.2 Octopus bimaculoides | reverse complement strand
ACACACACACACACACACACATATATATATGCTGATATTCACGTCGGTGAATTTTTGAATTTCTGAATTTAATTGTGTTGTTGCAATAAAAGGTGTGTTTACGTATTAAAGTTTTTAAGTTTTCTTGAGATGTTCGTTTGTCTGTCCAGATGGAGAACACATTAGGACTTTTGCAATGAAAAGGATGCTTACATTTTCGAATACTCAGGGAGAGTTATAAAGAAAAGAAAGCAAGTTGTAGATAGTAAAGTTTTAAGATTTACTAAATATGGTCTTTTGTATGACCGCACAGAGAGAAATGGTAGTGTTCTTAGAATATTAAGGAGGATGATGTTTACATTTTCGAATACTCAGGTAGAGAGGAACGGTTAGGTATTCACACAGTAGTTGTAGATATTAAAGGTTTTTTTTTAAAGCTGATTGTTTGTGTGTTCGAAAGCTGCAGGTATGTAACTTTCCTAACTTATTTTATTTTGAGGGAGATTAAAATATTCACAAGAAATTGTAGATATTCCAATCTTTAGCAATAGTAGGAGGAAGAGATGTTCACCTTGTTGGATTTTTGAATTTCTGAATTTCTTTTTCTTTGTCTTTTGGAATTTTTCTTTCCTTTTTAAAAGTTTTGCTGTGGTTTACAGTTTTTTTAGTTGTGTAGTGTGTATATATTGCCAGGTGTTTACTTCCTTAATTTTTTTTCGTGTATTTAATTGTGTTGTTACAATAAAAGGCAAGTTTACATATTCTGTTCGTCAGGGAAGGAGGAAAGACAAAATGTTCACACAAAATTGGAGATATTAAAGTTTCTAAATTATTATTATTATTAGTTTCTAAATTCTTCTTCTTCTTCTTCTTCTTCTTCTTGTTCTTCTTGTTCTTCTTGTTCTTCTTCTTGTTCTTCTTCTTCTTCTTCTTCTTCTTCTTCTTCTTCTTCTTCTTCTTCTTCTTCTTCTTCTTC
>NW_026372607.1:0-337 GCF_001194135.2 Octopus bimaculoides | reverse complement strand
TCTTTTTCTTCTTCTTCTTCTTCTTCTTCTTCTTCTTCTTCTTCTTCCTGGTCGGAATTATGCAGGTAGCGGGTTACTACCTGTAACTTTAAATATCCACAAGTTTCCAGTCGTCTTTCAAGTACTTAGAATCCTCCTGATAATCTTTGTTGTCCTTAAGAGACACATTTTCTGTAGGAGCTCTACAGGGCATTCTATTCCAATATCCTTCAGCCATTTGTCTATATCTTTTCTTATTGTTCCCAACCCTCCAGTTATTATCAGCACTACCTTTACTGTTCTCATACTCCAAATTCTTCCTATTTCAAACTTTAAGGGATTTTAGTTTTTTTTTTTT
>NW_026372606.1:0-346 GCF_001194135.2 Octopus bimaculoides | reverse complement strand
TATATATATATATATATATATATATAAACATATATATATATATATTTACCTTTATTCCTTTACTTGTTTCAGTGATGTGACGGTGGCCATGCTGGAGCGCCACCTTAAGGGTTTTTATTGTTGAAAAAATCGCTCTCACGACTTGTTTTTTGTAAGCCTAATACTTATTCTGTCGGTCAATTTTGCCAAACCTCTAATTTACAGATACGTAAGCACACCATCTCCGGTTGTCAAGCGATGGTGATGGAGGAACAAACACACACACAGAGTGGCTATGTTGTAAATAGCTTACCTAACAACCACATGGTTCCAGGTTCATTCCCACTGCGTGGCAACTTGGGCAAGT
>NW_026372605.1:0-321 GCF_001194135.2 Octopus bimaculoides | reverse complement strand
TGAACTCATCCATGAAAATCCACAGTCACATATAGAAAAATTAATAAGTATAATATAATACAAAGTAAAAATCATAAGATAATGATAAAAATAATAATAATAATAATAATAATAATAATAATAATAATAATAATAATAATAATAATAATAATGATAACAATAGTAGTAGTAGTTGTAATAGTAATAATAATAATAATAATAATAATAATAATAATAATAATAATAATAATAATAATAATAATAATAATAATATCTTATAATTATAATAATAATTATCTTATGATTTTTACTTTGTATTATATTATACTTATTTATCGTGCA
>NW_026372604.1:3972-4700 GCF_001194135.2 Octopus bimaculoides | reverse complement strand
AAGCAGATGAAAAGTCGTGACCAAAAATTCCAGAACATAGGTCTGAAAATTAGAATTTTTATATTGGATTGGTGCATAATTATTGCAGCTTTTTTTTCAACAAATTTTAGTCAACAAAAGCAATAACAACATGTAAGGAAAACATCTGTAAATGATTATTCCGGAGCATATTCACCACCTACTTCAATTTCTGCTTCCCATTTGCTTTGGCAGACGGTGAGACCATCATTTAAAGATGTTTTTGTTAGATATTGTTATTATTTTTGTTGAATGAAATTTGTTGAAAAAAAAGACAAAAAAGCCGCCTAGTTGTGATTAGGGGATTACGATCAATCCCTATGTGATTAGGGGATTACGGTCAATACTTCTTAGAGCAGTTCTGAATACCCTGCTTGATTGGTGTCACAAAAATCAGTCTTGTTAAGTACAGCGATCATTTTAAGGAAATATTAGGTGTCTAAGGTCCTTGTTATAATATATAACTAAATACACCGGTGTATTTTCTATCTATGATACGTGACAGAATAATAATAATAATAATAATAATAATAATAATAATAATAATAATAGTGCAATTTTCTATATGTTATATATATGTGTAAGTCCTGGTGTTTTTGTTATGTATTTGTCTGAATATTTTTTTATTATACCTAAGGCACCTACTATGATAGGAATTGTTTCTGTTTTTAGATTCCACATTCGAGTTACCTCTATTTCCAGCTCTTTGT
>NW_026372604.1:0-550 GCF_001194135.2 Octopus bimaculoides | reverse complement strand
TCTCAGAAACACACACATGCGCGTCCGCTTACACACACACACAAACACACTCACATATACACACGCATCTACTCACACATGCATACACACATACACACATAGATACACACGCATACACACAGACATGCAGATATACACAGACGGATACGCACACATACACACACACACGCTCAGACACACAGAGGCTCAGGCACACACACGCTCATACACACACACGCTCAGACACACACACACACTCACATATATACACAAGTACATACACACACACACATACACACACATACACACATACATACACACATAGATACATACGCACACACACATACACGCAGATATACAACCACACATACACGCAGATATACAACCACACATACACGCACATACACTCACATATACACATATACGTACACACATACAGGCATACACACAAACGCACCTACATACACACGTAGAGACACACACATATACACGCAGATGTACACACACACCCGTATCTTTTATATTTTATCTGTTTCACTCATTGGACGGCGGCACTGCTGGAGCCCGGCCT
>NW_026372603.1:0-316 GCF_001194135.2 Octopus bimaculoides | reverse complement strand
GCCCGAGGCTATAGTAGAAGACACTTGCCCAAGGTGCCCCGCAGAGGGAATGAACCCGGAATCTATGTGGCTGGTAAGCAAGCTACTTACCACACCGCCACTCCTGCGCCTATAATATAATATAACAAATAATTAAAAAATACACATATTCTACAATTTGTGTCGATTCCTATCCACTGGTGAAGTTATAAAAGTTCACATTTATGCAGATGAGTCTCCTCAGGGTAATAATTGTCTAAAAAAATAGTCAAAAATTTCATGCAAGAACTGCTAAATCATAAAATTAGACTGATTTAAAATATACCTATGTTTACAA
>NW_026372602.1:0-416 GCF_001194135.2 Octopus bimaculoides | reverse complement strand
TTTATTTTTATTGGTAGGTTAATATTTTAGGGAGTTTAAGAATTTATATTGTAATGACACTACGATTTTTATAAGACTCAATCAATAGTAGTATTTTGGCTTATTTCATAATATTATTTAATTGACGACTCTTAGTCTTATTATTAATTTATTATATATTAGAATTTAAAATTCATTAATATGTTTTATAAGATAGCTGTGGCTTTTTTATGTTGTTAGTTATATAAACTTTAAATCTTTCATTCATTTTTTAAAGTATTATTCTTTCATTCATGTTTTCGTATTCTATTCTCTATTTTCGTAGTATTTTCGTGCGACCTCTTGCTTAAAACGCTATAGGTATTAGTTAACGTCTTAGATTCAGTCTGAATTACGGAAAAATATGGATAAGTACTGTTTTTACTTTGCTAAATGAT
>NW_026372601.1:0-259 GCF_001194135.2 Octopus bimaculoides | reverse complement strand
ATATGTGTGTATATATATATGTATATATATATATTTGTATGTATGTATATATGTATGTTTTATATAAATATATATCTGTATACACACACAGGCATAAATATATATAAATACACACATATACACTTATATGCTTATGTATACATACACACACATATATATACATAAGTCTATATCAAATGTCCTAGCATACAAACCCAACTCACATGCATACACACATACATTTCTTCACACAATCAGTTCGTTTAGCGTCTTGAAACTG
>NW_026372600.1:0-284 GCF_001194135.2 Octopus bimaculoides | reverse complement strand
CTCTCTCTCTCTCTCTCTCTCTCTATGTGTGTGCCTGAATGTATGTATCTACGTACGTACGTATGTACGACGTGCTTCTTTCAGTTTTCGTTTACCAAATCCAACTCACAAGGACTTGGTCGGCTCGGGGCTATACTAGAAGAAACACACACTTGGTGCCACGCGATGGGACCGAACCCGGAACCATGTGGCTGGAAAGTCATGTCTGCGTCTATGTATGTATGTATGTATGCCTATGAAAATTATAGTCATATTGCTTAAGATAGATAAATAGATAGATAGAT
>NW_026372599.1:0-905 GCF_001194135.2 Octopus bimaculoides | reverse complement strand
GAAAGGATGAAAGGCAAAGTCGACCTCGACAGAATTTGAACTCAGAACGTGGTACAAAATATATATATGAAAAAAAGTGTGACTCTGTAAGAAGCTGGCTTCCGGTTAAAGGCTTCATTCCTGTTTTCTTTGCCCTCTGTGAGTTATCATTATTTTATATTATTGTTGAAATTGTTTATTATTGAAAATTGTTGTTGAAAATTTATTGTTGAAAATTGGTTTTTGTGAACTGTTGCTTGTTTGCAGGCTATGTTGGATAATTTATAATTTTATTCCTCGGTATTCCTGGGAAATAGGGAAAATTTCTGTAGCCATTTGGCAATTGTTTATTCGTAGATTCATCAACGGAGAGCAATTTTTTCAAATTTAGCCAAACGGGGTTGGGGTGGGATTTGAACAGTTGTTCCTATTACGAGGAATTTATTTTTTGAACCGTGGAGAAAAAAAGGGGGAAACCTGTAATTTTCTTTTGACAAAAAAAAAAAAAACGAAACAAAAAATCTATTCAGCCGTTGTAGGCTCTTTATTTGAGCTACTCCACTCCCCCTGACAGGATCTGAACTTACGTTAATTAGAAAAGAAAAAAATTTTGGAACTGTGTAGGGAAACCTACGTTTTTTTTGTTTTTTTTTTTCATGTGTTTCTTACTAACTGTCTTTTCGTGTGTTTCTTACTAAATGTCAGTTGAGATAATTAGAGAAAAATGCTCTCTCGAAGGCTTTACCTGGATGGGAACAGGTGTGGTTACCGCGCGTAGGGTTCTATCTTCCACATTTGACGTCCTTAATGGACATTGTTCCATGACTCAAACGAAGACCTAAGTTGAGGGATTGGCAAAAGGGTTTTAGGGTTAGGGTTAGGGTTGCGGTTACGGTTCGGGTTAGGGTTAGGGTTAGGGTTAGGGT
>NW_026372598.1:0-288 GCF_001194135.2 Octopus bimaculoides | reverse complement strand
AATGTTTTTCAGAACCACCAAGTCCACCAATTTACTTCAGAGCTACACAAGTTGGTCCTGACTTTGCAGTCTTGGAATGGAAGAAACCACTTTCAGATGGAGGTTCTAAAATCACCAATTACATCTTATCTGAAATGGGTGGTACATCATCTGATGTGAAGACTAAAGTGAAAACTATTTCAGCTTATGAACATAGTTGTCATTTGAGAGACTTGAAACAGAATTTGTCCTACTACTTCTGTATTCAAGCTGAGAATAAAGCTGGTCTAAGTCCTTACTGTAATGCAG
>NW_026372597.1:1373-2170 GCF_001194135.2 Octopus bimaculoides | reverse complement strand
GGTGCTCCAGCATGGCCGCTGTCAAATGACTGAAACAAGTAAAAGAGAGTTAACAAACAGTGAGGGAATCCAATTATTGTTTGTTTGTTTTATCCCGTGTTGTTGTTGTTGTTGTTGTTGTAGTGATGTCACGCATAAATTAAGACCCTTCGTTCTCTTTCAGTCTGTGATAAGTGTACCAAGTTCCTAACCGATGAGCTTTACGAGCTAAGCCGGAACATAACAATTATTAAGAGAGAACTGCACAGTGTGACGGTTGGTGTTACAGCGCTTACCTCCCTCAGAGACATTGGCCAATCAGTGAACAAATACCAGGTAGGAATCGAGGTTGATTCAAGTTGTCATTTCCTCAGTAAGGCCCAGTAACCAAAGATCCTTTCTCGTCACTTCATCCCACATCTTCCTGGGTTCCCTCCAAAATCAGAGCTCAGAACTTCTTCATGCAGCTGTCCTTACTACCATAGCTAGAGGGATGGGTGGTAGTATACAACTACATTATTATTATCATTATTATTAATATTATTATTAATATTAAGATGGTATTTGTCATCTTAGATTATTATCATCATTATTATTATTATTATTATTAAGATGGTATTTGCCATCTTAAATTATTATTATTATCATCATTATAATTATTATTATTGTTCAGTAGTTTTATTTTTATAACGTGCTTTCACTTCACTACCGAGCGCAGCTCTGTGCGCCTTGGGTATGTGCTGTGGTTTGCTGTGGTGCTCTTATGTTTACTGTATTGAAAGTGTTTTGCGTAGGATGTGTGCAGTACCCAGTAGTGC
>NW_026372597.1:0-452 GCF_001194135.2 Octopus bimaculoides | reverse complement strand
TTTTATTCAGAAATAGTGTGTGTCTGTATTCAGCAAATACATGCTTTATGTTGGTTAACACACACATTCACACACACGCACACACACACACACACACGCACACATTCACACACAGCGGTGAGCTGGTAGAAACATTAGCACACCGGGCGAAATGCTCAGCGGTATTTTGTCTGCCGCTACGTTCTGAGTTCAAACTCCATCGAGGTCGACTTTGCCTTTCATCCTTTCGGGGTCGATTAAATAAGTACCAGTTACGCACTGGGGTCGATATAATCGACTTAATCCGATTATCTGTCCTTGTTTGTCCCCTCTGTGTGTAGCCCCTTGTGGGTAGTAAAGAAATAACACACACATTCACACGCACACACATTCACACACACACACACATACATGTTTGAGTGTGTCAGTATATATTTTAGTCTATGTATAGATGTATGCGTCTTCATGTATCT
>NW_026372596.1:0-403 GCF_001194135.2 Octopus bimaculoides | reverse complement strand
TACGACAACAGCAATAACAGCAATAATACTAAACAATAATATTAATGGTAATGTTGATAAGATTATCATTATTATTATTATCATCATCATCATCATCGTCATCATCATCATCATCATCATCATTAATATTGTTTTTAATGTTGTTGCTGTTGCTACGGATTGTGTTGCAGGTGCTGCAGTCTTTGTTATTGTCGTTGTTGGAGTTGTTTTGCTGTTCTTGCTTTTTTTTTTGTCTTTCTTTTTCTTTTCTTTTTTTTTCTTATTATTTATCGTTTTCTTTCGCACACAGCATAATCACAAGTTTCTCATTGATTTCGGTTAGTTTTTAAATGCACACAAACTAGACTTAAAAACAACGGTCCTCTGGTGTCGCTTTAAAACTGTGTTTGGTCGTGATAGTAGT
>NW_026372595.1:0-884 GCF_001194135.2 Octopus bimaculoides | reverse complement strand
ATATATATATATGTATGTGTATATATATGTATGTGTATATATATGTATATCTATACATATGTATATCTATATATATATGTATAGGAGAGTATTGTAGTTCGCTTGAAGCGTTGTGTATTGTTTGTAAAGAATAAAAGTTTTGAATGGTACAACAATGCACTATAAAACAAAAAATGGACCACATACCTATATATATATATATGAATAACCAAGGGTTGATACTGCTATACAAACGTGTTCACTTGTTCATTACTTTGTGTGTGTAGGTGCGGGGGGGATACGTGTGTGTCCGTGTGCTTATGAGTGTGTATGTGCGTGCCTGCATGTATGTCTGTATGTGTGTGCTACTGTATTGAATTTGCTTAAGGCGTTAACGTGCATTTATTTGGCTCGTTTTTCTTGATAAAGGAGATCACAATTGTTTGTAGTATTTATTTTATAAGCCTTAGTTACTGATCAATCCTTTTATCAAATCAGTTCGCTGTCACATTCAAGAAATACTACTACATGGATAACTACTTGAAACTGTTCACATCACACAAAACAAGCAATGGGCACCTTCCGCCAGGTATTTTTCGTCTTAATGTTCAATTAAATGAAACTCTATCAACGATATGGGTACACTTTGCGGGTGTGCTTTAGCATGTATGTACAACAATGACGGTTGCAGGTTATTCTAGTATAATTCTCAATTTGTATGTGACTCTCCTTCACTTTACGGAGTGTGTGAGAGAGAAGGAGAAGAGAGAAAGCGAGAAAACTGCATGAACGCTCAAGTATTTCCTTCTTTAATTTATATGATGTCCAAGTTATTATTACGCTGTAGTTTTTTTTCCCCCAAAAGGATGAAAGGCAAAATCTACCTCAGCGGAATTTGAACTCAG
>NW_026372594.1:385-565 GCF_001194135.2 Octopus bimaculoides | reverse complement strand
CCCCTCTATACCCCCTCTATACCCCCTCTATACCCCCTCTATACCCCCGTTACACAGACACATATATACATGATGTATGTATGTGGGAATTATATGTATGTGGGTGTGTGTGTACATATCTTTACACTTGCATATATGCATATATCTGTAGACACACATATATGACATGATTGTGTATAT
>NW_026372594.1:0-375 GCF_001194135.2 Octopus bimaculoides | reverse complement strand
GAGAGAAAGAGATAGATAGATATACACACACTTATGCATATCGATATTTTAGTATATATGCACATATATAATTGTATATAAGTATACACACATGTCAATATGTATTTTTATATATACATGTAAATGTATGCGTGTGTGTGTGTATGTTTGTGTGTGTGTGTACATTTATGAATTATTTATGTATGCACTTATACATATATGTATATGCCTGTATATGTAGATAGGTATAGAAATGTATGTATATGTGAGTGTATATCCATATTATTTACGTATGCGTGTGTATAAACACACACACACACACATATATATATAAACATGCTAGGTATGTATGTATATGTATACGTATGTACTATGTGTGTGTATGTGTGTGTGTAT
>NW_026372593.1:0-343 GCF_001194135.2 Octopus bimaculoides | reverse complement strand
GATCTTAAGGCCAGTTGGGTGCAGGATTTTCTTGAATGCCTTACTTAATATGCTCTTCAGTGTAGCATCAACAAACATCACACTGTGAAACTTCTTGTTATTATACCAAGTGTCGGTCTTATTTCTTTTGTTGGCGTCCCTCTCTAACCTATTCCAGAACTTGTTGCGGTATAGGGGGCATGTACCGTTTTCATCATCTCTTAGGATGCGTACGAATTTTGTTTTTGCTCCATTGTACACCCTGATTCCATCATGTTGTGTGTATCCGGAACGTTGCATTCGGAATATATAGCGCTGGATGTGTTGTTGTCGTTCCTGTGGTTGGCATAGTGGAGATACATTC
>NW_026372592.1:0-215 GCF_001194135.2 Octopus bimaculoides | reverse complement strand
GTACGTTCGTTCGTTCGTACTCACGTACGTTCGTTCGTTCGTACTCACGTTCGTTCGTTCGTTCGTACTCATGTACGTTCGTTCATTCAATCATTCGTTTTTTCGATCGATCGTTCGTTCGTTCTTTTGTTCCTTCTTTCGATCATGTTATCGTTTGATCCTTCCTTCGTTCGTTCTATTCTACGTACGTACGTACGTCGTTATTTCGATGGTTC
>NW_026372591.1:0-658 GCF_001194135.2 Octopus bimaculoides | reverse complement strand
TTCTTTTTAGTTAATTATTTAATCAGGATAATTCATTAATGTGTTATATGCTTCAAATATACACATCCAATTTTATTGAGGAAAGAATATAGTCATTTTTGGCTGTGTCTCTATAGGCAAACCTGAAGACATGTAGTAAGGCTGTCCTGAAAAGGCATTGTTATAAAATGATTATATTCTAAACTTATTATTTAATATCGAAATTAATCTAAAGGGATTTTCTTATATCATTTTTTGTATTATGCGAATGTAGGTAATCTTCACTTGTGTATATCTGATATGCTTTCATAATTACTGTTGTATTGAATCATTATTGATAGATGTAGAACAGCAGCAGTCATTGCTATCATCACCAGCTCAAAATCTAGGTCACTTAAAGTGATGGCTTTGGGTTCTTGTTGTTTGTAACCGATTGGTGAGCCATAGTGTGACGTTCAAGATGATAAAATTCTCTGCCATTAATTTGGTTGTGACTAGATAATGTCAGTAGCTGTTGCTCTTTGAAAGTTTATCAAATTCAATTTTCAATAAGGTTATTTTCAATAGTATTTATTCTATCGGTCTCTTTGCTGAACCACTAAGTTACAGGGACGTAAACACACCAACATCCGTTGTCAAGCGATGGTGGGGTGACAAACACAGGCAGAAAGACACACGC
>NW_026372590.1:0-228 GCF_001194135.2 Octopus bimaculoides | reverse complement strand
CTCTTCTTTGCCTTCTACTGTTCCTCTTCTTTGCCTTCTCCTGTTTCTCTATGCCTTCTCCTGTTTCTCTTCTTTGCCTTCTCCTGATCCTCGTCTTTGCCTTCTACTGTTCCACTTCTTTGCCTTCTCCTGTTCCTCTTCTTTGGCTTATCCTGTTCCTCTTCTTTGCCTTCTCCTGTTCCTCTTCCTTGCCTTCCCCTGTTCCTCTTCCTTGCCTTCTCCTGTTCC
>NW_026372589.1:0-282 GCF_001194135.2 Octopus bimaculoides | reverse complement strand
TACTGTACTGATGAAGGAAGTAAGTTCGGGTAATATAATTTACACCTCTTAAATCCTGAAACGCGTATATAGTTAATCAAAGCTGGGCGGATTCGTTATTTATTTTCTTTTTTGCCTGTGTGTGTTGCGAGTGCTTCTGTCTGGGAGATATATTTTCGTAGTGAAATAGTAGTTTTGACTGCTATTTCTGATTTTCGGTGTGTGGTGAAGCAATTCTTGCTGATCACTAATTTTAATTATATATATATATATATATATATATAAGAAAAAACACATGCGCAT
>NW_026372588.1:0-225 GCF_001194135.2 Octopus bimaculoides | reverse complement strand
GTTGCTGGATATTCTAGTCTGGCAATGAACTAGGAAGAGAGTTCTAAATACCTGCTGTAGAGATCCTTATTCACTTTGAACAAATTGCTTTTTTTCTTCTTTTCCCTACTGAAATTTCTTTCCAGAAGCAGGCAGACTGGCAATAAACTAGAGTTCCTAGAAAATGAATTCAGGTTATATATATAGGTGGATGTCGGTATGCACATACCTGTACGTATATATGCA
>NW_026372587.1:0-311 GCF_001194135.2 Octopus bimaculoides | reverse complement strand
GATAAAATCTTTTTTGGTCGGTTCTAAACAATTTGTTTTGCTGGTATTGCCTAATCCGTTGTTCAAACTTAGCTTTGCTTTTATTATTATTATTATTATTATTATTATTATTATTGCCTTTGCACAGCTTCTAACGCTGGATATGTACTACAGTGTCAGCTGTTCACTACCAGTGCACTAAGGTAACACCTCTTATTTTTCGAGCACCTTCCGAAGTATTCGAGCGGTTCCAAACAGTGCTCTTTTCTGCAAGTGCTCCATCCTTATTGCAGCCCCTATTTGTTCAACGTACTTCTCGAGATTTTTACTCA
>NW_026372586.1:0-221 GCF_001194135.2 Octopus bimaculoides | reverse complement strand
TGATGATGGTGATAGTGGGTGGTGGTGGTGGTGGTAGTTACATTGTGGTCTTGTGGTGGCGATGGTCTGATGGTCTAGCGGTGATTGTGGTGGTAGTGGTAGTAGTTTTGTGCTAACGGTGATGGTAGTAGTCTGGTGGTCTGGTGGTGACGGTGGTCATCTTGCAGTGATGGTGGTGGCGGTGGTGGTGATGGTGTCGTTGATAGGGTGGTGGTTGATGG
>NW_026372585.1:0-433 GCF_001194135.2 Octopus bimaculoides | reverse complement strand
CATGAAGGGAATAATACTACTGCTATTTAGCCCTAGGAAGCAGCACCACTCACTGTCAGCCTTGACACATTTGATGTGTCCTTGTGTTTACAAGGGGTAGATAAGCACCTCCACCCAGCTAAGCCTGCATCCAGAGACTAGTTTCTGGGTCTTCCAGACTGAAGACGAGCAAAGACTCAGGAACTAGTCTCTGGATGCAGGCTTGGCTGGTTGGAGGTGCTTATCTCCCCCTTGTAAACGTAAGGACACAGGAAATGTGTCAAGGCTGACAGGAAGCAGTGCTGCTTCCTAGGGCTAAATAGCAGTAGTATTATTCCCTTCATGGGAATGTCACATTAAGTTGACAGCATACAACTACTTTATGGTATCACTACTGCATAAACCTCTCTGAGAGATTTAGAAATGTATTATTTATATATATATATATATATAT
>NW_026372584.1:2555-3460 GCF_001194135.2 Octopus bimaculoides | reverse complement strand
GTATGTATATATATGTATATACACACACAAACACGCACGCACATACACACACACATACATATATATATAATCGTACAATTTGTATATAACCACTGTATATACAAATAGGTGTGTCTGCATGTATGTGTGTCAGAGTCTTGGGGTGAGAAATTGCGTTCAAATTCGCTGAAATGTTCTATAATTGAAAAGTTGCGCAGTGAATAGTGAAGTTTCAATGGAGTAGTTGATAGATTGTTCCTATATAGTAGAAAAGTTGTAAAATTTGCCAAGTAATTTCGTTTATATGATTGATTTATAATATAAGAAAAATAACTTATAGATAGATAGATAGATAGATAGATAGATAGATAGATAGATAGATAGATAGATAGATAGACAGACAGACAAACAGACAGACAGACAGACAAACAGACAGACAGGTAGATAGATGGATAGATAGATAGATAGATAGATAGATAGATAGATAGATAGATAGATAGATAGACAGAATTAAATCATATATCTATACACACACATGCATGTGTCTAAGTAAATGCATATATAAATATATACATATATATATAAGCAATGTTAATTCTCTAAATGAAGTATTAACAGTAACTGCACGATAAAGTGTAGTATATTGCCACTTAAGTGTGGCTGACCCCTAGGGGTGGATGTTACTGTTGCTTTTAGCCCCAGGAGGACATCTCCTCCAGCTGGCTTATCGACACACGACTGTGTCCTGTTTGCCAAGGTCATCAGCTGTCGAACGCCGACGAAGGGAAATAACCCTGAAATCCGGATACGTTCGTGCTGCTGGTCGTGGTGAGAGGGATAACTCCCTTGGCAAACAGGACACAGTCGTGTGTCGATAAGCCAGCTGGAGGAGATGTCCTCCTGGGGCTAAAAGCAACAGTAACATC
>NW_026372584.1:1594-1978 GCF_001194135.2 Octopus bimaculoides | reverse complement strand
TATATATATATATATACATGCATGTATATGCATATATGTGTGTGTATATATATATATATATATATATATATATATACCTATATATATATATCATACACACACACACATATATAGACTTCCATATTTTCATACATATATTTATATGTATATGTGTGTGTTTGCGTGTGTCTGTGCACGCGCATGTATGTATGTGTCTGCGTGCTGTTTCCGCATAAACTCTATATTACTAGTGTAACTACTTTACATGTGTGTGCTAACATCCATAATGCTCACATTCGTGGCTTTACGTGTGTATTTATGGGTATATGCATATGTCTATCTATATTCACGGGTGTGCATGTATGTGTTTTCATACTTATGCTGTTCTTATATGTGTGTGTGTGT
>NW_026372584.1:0-550 GCF_001194135.2 Octopus bimaculoides | reverse complement strand
ACGTACGCCGCTATATTTTATATATAAAAAATACAGAAATGGGACAAGGACGCAAAACATCGAGACAGTTAGGTGATACAAAAAGGGGACAACAAAACATCCAGACAGACGATATAAAAAAAAGGACCCCCACGTGACCGGTGTTCAGCCAGGCCTGACCTCTCTTTCTTGGTTTGACTACCATCCGTGCAACATCTATATTCCTCCCTGTACCTGTTAAAACGTATGTCCCTGCCGTAAGGCCTTATTTCCACACACGCCAGCTTAATTTAATTTGTCCTTAGTCGAAAGACACCTGTTGTTATATCCTGTTACTTGTATTTGTGTAACATTCTCCGTTTTTTTTTCGTCCTTGTTTTCGTATACGTTCGCTGCTTTCTTCCAAAGAATCTAATGCACTAAGCTTAGTTTTTCCTTGGGCTGGAGCAATCTCGAGTATAACCAGCCGAAATTGCAAAGATAATCTGGAACTTGACTGGGGATAGAAAACTCTGAATGATCCGTCCTTGTTTTCTTTGTATCGTCTGTCTGGATATTTTGTTGTCCCTTT
>NW_026372583.1:0-324 GCF_001194135.2 Octopus bimaculoides | reverse complement strand
AGAATACATAAAAATTCAAGTGGGAGGAAGAATACATAAATCCATCTTGATATAGTCTATCAGGCTAGTAATTGATTCTAGACAAAAGTTCTAATTGTCTCAGATTTTATTGTCTCTTATTTAGTGGTATAGCACAAGGGACAATTACTTCTAAAGAAAGGGAAGGTGAAAGCAGTATGCATGGACAAGGCTATAAAATGTATTAGAATATAAAGGTTTCACTGGTCAGAGTAGTATCAGGTCATTTTACTACTATCAACATGTTTAGGAATTTAAACCCTAGGTATATGGGTCAAATAGGTTTTTTTCTTTTAGTCTGAATAG
>NW_026372582.1:0-207 GCF_001194135.2 Octopus bimaculoides | reverse complement strand
TACGTACGTAAGTATGGATGCACGTTCGCACCTACGTATATATGTATGGATGTACGCACGTACCTACGTACGTATGTCTGTATGTACGTACGTATCTACGTATGTATATATGTATGTACGTACGTATCTACGTCCGTATGTATGGATGTACGTACCTACCAACGTACGTATGTATGCATATACGTACGTATGTATGAATGTACGTAC
>NW_026372581.1:0-264 GCF_001194135.2 Octopus bimaculoides | reverse complement strand
ATTCATGTAGTGAGAACACCACAGAATGTACAATGGAAATGTACTCCTCATGATATTCCATTATGCAGCTGAGGAGTACATTTTCATTGTACATTCTGTGGTGTTCTCACTACATGAATAAATGGAGCTTGTATGAAACGTACGTACTGCTATAACCTATTGAATTTTTGTTGCTTATCTTCAAATTTTATTCACCAAATCCCTTGATTGTGTCTTTGGTTTTTATCCTACTAAATTCTGGTGCCTCAAACATTTTAAGTACCA
>NW_026372580.1:0-365 GCF_001194135.2 Octopus bimaculoides | reverse complement strand
ATATATATATACACATATATATATAGATACATATATAAATATATTTATAACTGGTGCCTTAATCTATATATATGATATGCCATAACATACATCTAGAATATCCTCGAAGGAATTGTCCCAAACTTTGGCATCGAAAGTTAGACATATAAAAGAACTGGACGCCATTGCATAGTGCCAAGGACTCCAAATTTGCCATTAAGATGTAGGACAAGATACTGCAGTAGCCTGGGCTTCAAAGGTCCACAGCTCTTCAATATCCTCCCGAAGGACCTGAGAAACCTGCATGCGGTGGATGTAGGTTTCTTCAACACAAGACTGGACCTCTTCCTGTCAGGTGTCCCAGATGAACCAACTTCACGACAGGA
>NW_026372579.1:0-273 GCF_001194135.2 Octopus bimaculoides | reverse complement strand
ATAAGTAGACCTCTTTGTTGCCAGTAGCTCATTTACCATTGCATCATTGGTGTCAAACCAATCTCTATATTGTCTCCTCTTAAAATCCAGCACATCCACTCCAGCCTTATATAATCCTTCTCGAAAAGATTGCCATGAACCTTCAAAATAAATATTACTGCATCTATCCCGAAATAGCTGTGAGACCTGTGGCTGTTTAAGTTGTCCTACATCTATTTTTTGTGGGACTCGCACACCTGCACTGCGCTTTCTTGTACGAACCCTGAATTTGAA
>NW_026372578.1:0-399 GCF_001194135.2 Octopus bimaculoides | reverse complement strand
TATATATATATATATATATATATATATATATATACATATATGCACGGCCATGTACGCAAGTATGGATAGAGATACACTCAAGTGTATTAATTGTGTGTGATTATTGCTGCGTGTATATATTTGCATCTGAATGCATATTGGCTTAAATACATACTTAAATACACACAGGTCAAACCTCCCAAAATACACACACATGTACGCACATATATATCTGTCTATATATACTTAGGGTATGGTAGATGAGTTCATCAAAAATTTAGATTCAGGTGAAAATAGTACTTAAGTTTAGGCACCAGAATTTATTACGGTATTATCCATACAATTTCAAAGTAAGATGATTAAAATCTTTGTTACCTTTTTAGATTTTAATATATATATATATATATATATATATATATA
>NW_026372577.1:0-245 GCF_001194135.2 Octopus bimaculoides | reverse complement strand
TGTGTGTGTGTGTGTGTGTGTGTGTGAGTGTGTGTGTATGTGTGTGCGTGCGTTTGTGCATGTATGTATAGGTATATGTTCATATATATATATAGACACATACATATATATATACATACATAGACATACATATAAACCTGAGTATGTGTTCGTAATTATATACGTATATACAAAGTTATTTTATATCTTTAATAAATTCTACATAATTATACAAACGTTATATCTGTACCTGTACGTACTTATAT
>NW_026372576.1:0-215 GCF_001194135.2 Octopus bimaculoides | reverse complement strand
ATTGAACCTCAACATCATGGATATTTTTCTCATAAGACTTTCACATTTTATTCTCAATTGATGACAATATCATTCTCGTTGTTTCGTATTGCGAAATCTACAAACTGGAGATTTCATTGCAAATGATGTATTCATAAATTACGTATGCCTATATTAACCTCAATATATACATCATGATTATATTCTTCAGTGATGTGACATCATTATAGGAGTGG
>NW_026372575.1:0-448 GCF_001194135.2 Octopus bimaculoides | reverse complement strand
CATGCATTATCTTGTTTATTCTTAGAATGGCATTGTAGGATATGTCTAAGAAGCAGGATCTTGTCAGGTTGACCCTAAAACAGGTAGAATATTTAGGCCAGATATGGTCAGTTTAAATGCTAAAGGTTCAAACTCAGATATACTATTTCCAATGATTTTTTTCTAAATAAATAATCAATATATTTGATTAGATTAATCTGATTGCTAAAGGGTTAAGTAAGCCTGTCCTTTTACATTTTTTTCTTGTCATAGCAATGATGATCGAACTCACCATGGTTAACAGAGTCATTATGCTTTGCTATGGTCAATGTGCTTTAGAAGCTAACAACGATATGGTCTGCTCCACAAAGCCATTGATAAGTACTGCTATAATTACACTCATTAACAGATTTAGGCAGGAGTCGCTGTGTGGTAAGTAGCTTGCCTACCAACCACATGGTTCCGGGTT
>NW_026372574.1:0-504 GCF_001194135.2 Octopus bimaculoides | reverse complement strand
GTGTCATATGATATAGTAGAGCAAAATTAGTGAAAGCATGTATGTATGTATACGAGAAATATCGGGTTTTTATACACACACACATATACACACACACACATACGCACATACACATATACAAATGTATGTATATATATGCACACACGCCTACATGCATACATACATATACGTACGTACACACACATATATATACATATATACATGCATACATACACACATACATACATAATACATACATACATACATACATATATACATAGATGCATGTATGTATACGAGAAATATCGGGTGTTTATACACACGCACACACATACACAAATACACATAAAAATGTATGCATATATATATATATATACACACACACATGCATACACATATACATACATACATAATACATACATACATACATATACGTACGTACACACACATACATACATACATACATACACACATGCATGCATGCATACATACATATACGTACGTACACACATACATACATATATA
>NW_026372573.1:0-245 GCF_001194135.2 Octopus bimaculoides | reverse complement strand
TCATTCAGTCACACATACATACATTACACACACACACACACACACACACACATGTATATATATGTGTGTGTGGGTGTGTAGGTACGTATACGCAAGCGTATAAGTGCGTGCCTTTGTATGTATATACATACATTTATATGTGTATATATATATGTATGTATATGTAGTGTGTATATAGGTGGATAGATAAATAGATATATTCGTATATGCATGCATATGTGTAAACCTGTCTATCTATCAATGTC
>NW_026372572.1:0-335 GCF_001194135.2 Octopus bimaculoides | reverse complement strand
ATGTATGTATGTATGTATGTATGTACGTCAACGGTTTGTTCTACATCAATGGTTCTCAACCTTTTTATGTCCCTCACCCCTAAAAGCTTTTAATATGTTCTCGCACCCCTTAAAATAACAATTCATATAAGAAGAAAGGTACCCGGGTCAATTGCCCTCGTTGACCCCCTATAAATCTGGCCCTGCTCGCACCCCCTGCAATGCGATCTCGCACCCTTGTTTGTGAAACCCTGTTCTATACCAAAGGGTTGTGTCTAATGATGAAAGCTACAAATAGATGGGAGTCGATGAGGATGTTGCATACACACACACATCCACACACACATCCACACACA
>NW_026372571.1:0-729 GCF_001194135.2 Octopus bimaculoides | reverse complement strand
CATATATATATTCAAAACTGTACATTTTATCCATATTTCATCGAAATGTAGGTTCTTGTGTGCTATTGTTTATGGTGATTGGGTTTGCATCATTAGTATTGCACAGATCCAAATAATTACTTTACTACATGTTTCATTAATGTAGTATATGAAAATCAAGGCTGCTGATTAATGAAATATCATGATGCCTACTGCAATATATAGCTATCCGAATTATACGTTCCCATGGTAAATGAAATAAATCTGTGGTGAGTCTAATTTTCACGAAAATTATGTGTAAGAAGATTCCTAGATATTTTTCCGTTATGAGTGTATATGAGCACAACAGAACAATCTCTCACACATGAAAGAATGTCCAACTGTTACTTGTTTCTGACGAATAAGAAAGGGAGTATTCAATAAATGCTGTATGATGTACAGATTATTAAACCAGCCTTTTTCACAACTCCAATTCCATGCCTTAGCATTCATCAGGTAAGAACTACGATAGCTAATGTTTCCGCTTATTTATATTTATTATGTAGGATTGTACTCTTTTTTATGCGTCTATCATTTTTATCAATATATTGTAGATGCACGCTCATTTTTATATCTTCATTGCGCTATGTTTTCTTTTCTTTTAATCATAGGCATTTTATTTAGTCGTTCAAATTCTATTGGTCACTTGTATTTTAAATTTCAAGCATTTATTATTATTATTATTATTATTATTATTATTATTATTATTAT
>NW_026372570.1:0-359 GCF_001194135.2 Octopus bimaculoides | reverse complement strand
GGTTGGTAAGCAAGCTACTTACCACACAGCCACTCCTGTGCCTATAATGTAAATATATTATAATAAATATAATAAACTGTTATTAAACTCTACTATGGTATTGAGTACTCTTTTCTGTGTGCGCGGTGCGTGAGTACATGTCTATGTGATTGTGTTTATGTTTGTTCCACACCCTTTGCTTGACAACCAGTCTTTTTATTATTTATTATTATCTATTATTCTTATTCTTATACAAGAATGTTAACAAAGACTTCGATGCTTCGCCCGACGAAGTCACAGTCGACAACATACTTGTATAAGAATAATAAATGTATGTGTGTGTCTGTGTATATATATATATATGTGTGTGTGTGTGTGTG
>NW_026372569.1:0-314 GCF_001194135.2 Octopus bimaculoides | reverse complement strand
CATCATCACCGTCGCCTCCGTCTCTTTCACTACTGCATCTCATACTATTTCTATCAGCCCCATTACCATCTGAACTGTCAATCTATTACCCTCCTCCCCGTCTCTATGCTTACTATTACTCTCACCCCAGCAACAGGAGTAGAAGAAGTGTCACTGAAAATGAGAGAGGGGGTGAAAGTGTGACACACTGACACACAGAAATTCGTTTTGAAATTTCTTATTATAAAAGGTATAATTATTTCAGCCAGTTTATGCAAATGGCGCTGAAATACTCTATGGAAAGTTAACGCATTCCTCTACCCTTCATATGCACC
>NW_026372568.1:0-629 GCF_001194135.2 Octopus bimaculoides | reverse complement strand
TACGTTCTTTCGTTATTTCCTACCTACGTACATACGCACGTTCGTTCGTTTGTTTGTTCGCTCGTTCGTTCGTACGTACGTATGTACGAACGTACTTTCGATTGTACGTTCGTTCGTTCAATCGTTCTTTCGTTCGTTCGTTCTTTTGTTCGTTCGTTCGTACGTATGTTCGTTCGATCGTTTGTTCTTTCGTTCGTTTGTTGGTTCGATCGTCCATTCGTACGTACGTACGTTCGTTCAGTCGCTCCTACGTACGTATGTACATACGTCCGTTCGTACGTACTTACGTTCTTTTGTTATTTCTTATCTGCGTTGGTACGTTCGTTCGTTCTACTTACGTACGTACGTTCGTTCTTTCATTCGTTCGTACATACGTACGTTCTTTCGTTATTTCCTTCCTGCGTACGTTCGTTCGATCGTTCATACGTACGTAAGTACGTAAGTTCGTTCGTTCGTACGTACGTTCTTTCGTTATTTCCTTCCTGCGTACGTACGTTCGTTCCTTCAATCGTTCGTACGTATGTATATATATATATACGTTCGTTGTAATTACGTAAGTACGTTAGTTCGTTCGTACCATCGTTTGTTCGTAAGTACGTACGTTCTTTCGTTATTTCCTGCCTACGTAT
>NW_026372567.1:0-240 GCF_001194135.2 Octopus bimaculoides | reverse complement strand
TATTTTTATTTGTTCTTCTTTCAGAGGTGTATTTATAAGTTTATAAGTAGAAGGTGGCAGTCTGCTCTGGGCAATGCTTTAATGATGGATGCACTTTTGGGTCTGATGTATATACTTCTATAGACTGTGGTGGCTCACATGGGAGAAAACTCAAAGTCTGCCCACAGTGGTACAGGCTCTAGTTGCACCACTGTCTTCTGTGTGGTTTTAACGTTTTGTTTGTTTTGATTTTTCAGCTTG
>NW_026372566.1:356-551 GCF_001194135.2 Octopus bimaculoides | reverse complement strand
TTGTTTGTCCCCTCTATGTTTAGCCCCCTGTGGACAATAAAGAAATAAATTTGTCAGTCTGGCATTCAGCTAATTTTTTCTCAGTTCATTCATCACTTGTCTGTCCCTCTATCTCCCCTTCTCTGTCTTCCAATCTTTCCTCTCTCTCCTTCCTCCTCTCTCTCCTTCCTCCTCTCTCTCCTTCCTCCTCTCTCT
>NW_026372566.1:0-346 GCF_001194135.2 Octopus bimaculoides | reverse complement strand
CCTCCTCTCTCTCTCTCTCCCCTCTCTCTCTCTCTCTCTCTCTCTCTCTCCTTCCACTCTACTTTCACTTTCATTCTCCTCGTTTTCTCCCCTCTCTAACTCCGAGTAAAACATTTCATTGACAGTTTCAAGAATTAAAAAGAAATATTTCATACACACAGAAGTTTTTTGACGTTTTCGTTTGTTTGTAACGTGTGTCCTTGTGTTTGGCTCTGTGTATGGCTGTCTGTGTGCATATGTATTATATAATATGTATGTGTGTGTGTGTGTGTCTGAATGTGTGTGTATATATACATACGTACGTACATATATACATATACATGCGTATATATATTCATATATATAT
>NW_026372565.1:0-522 GCF_001194135.2 Octopus bimaculoides | reverse complement strand
TCTATCTTTCAGAAAGTCATGTAACCACGCTCCAAGTTTTCCAGCTATGCTAAGATCACGCAGTTTGCGGCATATTACACCATGATCCACTTTGTCAAAAGCTTTTGCAAAATCAAGGTATATTACGTCCACATTTGAGTTGTTGAGTAACTGCCTCAACATCCAGTCATAATGTTGTAAGAGCTGGGTCAGGCAGCTCCTACCTGGTCGAAAGCCATGTTGGGTATCACACAGCAATTTATTTTCTTCAAGGAATGCGATTAATTTTCCTCTGATTATCCTTTCCATGACTTTGCTGATGTGTGAAGTCAGAGAGACAGGCCTATAGGTTTTGGCATCTGCTCTGCTTCCCCCTTTTATACTTCACTCTGTCTCTCTTTCTCTCCCCCTCCTCTACATCCCTCAGTCTCTCTCTAACACCCCACACTCCCTCTCTTCCTCCTATCAACCTCTCTTTTTCCTTCATATCTCACTCTCTCTTTCCTTCATATATCCCTCTCTCTTTCCCTATCCCCCCCTCTG
>NW_026372564.1:0-424 GCF_001194135.2 Octopus bimaculoides | reverse complement strand
ATTTATTTATTTTTTTATTTATTCAAAGTACGACAAACGTAAACAAACAAACGAAGTTTGCTTTGAGATGTCTTAGAAAGTTAAAGAATTGATTATAAATTCTCAATCGCATGATAATACTAATAATATAGCCTGAACAGGATAAACTGCCCCTATTTTTCAGAAAAAAAGTGTAGGTGGTTAGCTGTGGACTCGAACTCACATCTACGTGATTACGCGTCACGATGCTCAACAGATTGAGCTAAACTCTCCCACTACATATCCCTCTGCAAATTTAAGATGTATAGAAATCTCGCTTTATGAAACGCTATCATATGTTAAATTCGAATTACGACAAACGTAAACAAATAAACGAAGTTTGCTTTTAGAGGCGCTGAGATGTATAATTATATATATATACATACATACATACATACATATATAT
>NW_026372563.1:0-249 GCF_001194135.2 Octopus bimaculoides | reverse complement strand
TGGTTATTTAATCAAGTGGAATATGAAATTTAAATTCTAATACATTTCTGCATATTTGCTTAACTTTATTGTAAATATTAAAATGATTTAATTGATGACTGGTTTCAAAGAGAAGAAAACTATTCTTTGCTGGTTCGTTAAGTTTTGCATTCTTAAGTAGATTATAACAATGAAAGTTGGAAGAACTATAAACCACACTTTATATTCGATTTCAATAAATCATCCTCATTATTACTTTAAAGGTTTAGA
>NW_026372562.1:0-471 GCF_001194135.2 Octopus bimaculoides | reverse complement strand
ATATATATTTACACACTTAGTATTAGTTTCTCTCTACCAAAACAACTTTCAAAGCTTTGGTTGGTCTGTCTGAGGGTAAAGTAGAAGACACTTGCCCAATGTCTGCATGTCGCTGTTTTTATTTGTTCCTCTCCACCACTACTTAACACTCAATGTTGGTTTGTTCATGGTCGCAGTCTAATGACTGAAACAAGTAAAAGACATATATATACATAAGGAAAATAGGGATGAAAACATCCAATCTTTCAATGGCCCCACTGTTTAATACCCAATTTTGTAGAGAAAAACCGTATAAATCACATGGGTATATATTGAATTTATAAAAATGAATAGAGATATACAATTGTCAATTCAAAAATTAAAATTTATTAACATAATATTATATTATGTTATATTTTTATAATAATATGATATAATATATAATAAATAATAAATATTAAATACAAATTACATACAATTGTTTCGATTCTT
>NW_026372561.1:0-481 GCF_001194135.2 Octopus bimaculoides | reverse complement strand
CAGGCTGTTCCATTGATCGGATCAACTGGAACCCTCGACGTCGTAAGTGAAGGAATGCCAACAGCAACAACCCTATTTCTGATGAAATACACTGTCTTTTTTCCAATTAATATTGTAAATAATGAAGAATTTAGTAAAACAGATTTGTCTTTATTAAACTGATGTTTAGAACATAAATTTACATGGAATTTTGATGGAATATTCCTTGGATATGGTCTGGTATTTCTAACATTTAATCATTGATGTCTGTTTTTAGGATTTCTCTTTCATCCTGAAGGGCCTCACACGGCTACTAAACAACCCCCTAATGCAGACCTACTTGCCTGGTTCCTGTAAGAAGGTCCACTTCTACCAAGAAATGTTGGTACTGTTTTGGAAAATGTGTGACATCAATAAGGTAAGAAAGCCAGAGGGCGAGGTGGGGTGGGAGGCAGGGAAGAACCACCCAACCAACCAACCAACCAACCAGCTGACCAGCCAT
>NW_026372560.1:0-255 GCF_001194135.2 Octopus bimaculoides | reverse complement strand
ATATATATATATATGTATGTATGTATATAGGTATGTATGTATGTATGTATGTATGTGCATGAGTGTGTATGCAAATATGTACGACATATGCAATATTTATCGTCTAAGTTTATATATTATGAATTTATCATGCACAATATATAACTAATGGATATATACATTATGTATATAAATTATATACATACATATATACATACACACACATGTATATATGTGTGTGAGTGTTTATTGCTTGTGTGTGTGTGTGTGTGTGTG
>NW_026372559.1:0-217 GCF_001194135.2 Octopus bimaculoides | reverse complement strand
ATATCTCGACTTTGACAAAGTTGATCATGGCCTGATATCTCACAAGCTGCGAAACCTTGGCATAGCTGGTAGATTAGGAGAATGGCTGCATGACTTCCTGAATGGTAGAATGTTAGAAGTCAGACAGTTGCAGCCAATGGAGAACTATCTAGGGAAAGGGAAATATTGAACTGTCCTGGAGCCACTACTGTTCATAGTGGCCCTTCTGGACATGCCC
>NW_026372558.1:0-324 GCF_001194135.2 Octopus bimaculoides | reverse complement strand
GGCCGCAGTCAAATGACTGAAACAAGTAAAAGAGTAAAAGAGTATATTTTCTATATTTATTTCTGCTTCTTTTATTTATTTTATTTATGTGTTTCAGCCAAGTGGCTGCGGTCACATTTCTTTTATCTTTTCCTTTCTCATTTTTCAGTTCTACATATTTCTATTCCTATTTCTTTCTTTTTTCTTTTTTTTATCCTTCTTCTAACCCAATTTCTTCTTATCCCTGTTTCTTCAATTATTTTTTCTTCCTTTTTTATATGCTTTTTCTTGTTTTCTACTTTTTTGTTCTTTGTTTCTCCTTTTTCTATTTTCATTCCTTCTTTT
>NW_026372557.1:0-213 GCF_001194135.2 Octopus bimaculoides | reverse complement strand
TCTTCTCTATCAGCCTACACCTCTATCTTCAACTACAGTTAGCGACGAAAATGAGTTCCTTTCACTCCACATTTTTCCTCTCTCTCACGCACATCTTCTCTATCAGCCCCGCCTGTATCTGCATCTACATTTAGCAATGAAGGTGCGCACCTTTTACTCAACCTTCTTTCCGTCTCTCACGCACATCATCTCTATCAGCCCCGCCTCTATCTG
>NW_026372556.1:0-205 GCF_001194135.2 Octopus bimaculoides | reverse complement strand
ATTACTTTCCAATTATCTGTTTTAGAGGGTAATGGAATATATGGAGATCTAACTCAAGGTTATATGATATGCACTTTATATGATATGCACATTATATGATACGCACATTATTATAAGCATAATGTGTGTCTCTCCCTTTCTCATTTATATCCATATCATCATCATCATCATCATCATCGTTTAACATTTGCTTTCCATGCTAGCA
>NW_026372555.1:0-3112 GCF_001194135.2 Octopus bimaculoides | reverse complement strand
AAGAATACGGAGAAAATAAGGAGAAAAACACGGAGAAAAAAAATTGAATGGTCTTTGGTCAATGATCTATCATGACTTATATATACGTATATATATATATATATATATATATATATACACACACACATACACGCGCACACACATATATGCATACATACACACACGCTCGCGCACACGCACACATACACACACATGCTGTGTCTTTAATGGTGTACAGATATATACCATAATCTACAATTAGAAAAAACAAAAATTAAACGAGAATGGAAAGAACTGGAAGATTAAGATTAGTGTTTCTCCAATTTCTGACTACTTTTTCCTTCCTTTTTTGCTTGCATGAGTCAGCTGTTTCAAGGTAAGATGATATTTACTCATGGTCAGACAGTGGAAACGAACACTGCTTGTATATGTCAAGACATGGAGACACCGACACTAACCTGTCTGTCTGTCTACTTATCTGTCTATGTGTCTGTCTGTCTGTCTATCTATGTGTCTGGCTATCTATCTATCTATCTAGCTAGCTACACGATCCCTATTGATCGGCTTTCCCCATGTTTTTTTTAACGATCCCTTTTGATCGAAATTCTACCCCCCTTTTTTTTGTCCCCCAAAAGAAAGCTCTACATTGTATTTTGTTCACTTTCTGTATTTAGTCCTGTGTGGCTATAATAAAAAGATATCTATCTATCTATCTATCACATACACACGCATGCGCGCGTCAGCCTTCTCTCAGTTTCTGTCTGCCAAATCCACTTACAAAGCTTTGGTCAGTCTGGGACAATAGTGGAAGACCCTCGCACCAAAGTGCAACACAGTGAGACTGAACTTAAAACCGCTTGATTGGGAAGGGAACCTGTTAATCACAGAGCCATGTCTACACCTACAAACACACAGGAACGCGCACGCGGTGAGAGAGATTCAATAAATTGAGAAAGAGAAAGAGAGAGAGAGAGAGAGAGAGAGAGAGAGAGAGTGTGCGAATGATAACGGTGAAAACTATACTATTTGTTTAGTTAAACCAAAGATCCGCCCGACCTATGTGTGTGCGTGCGGTATTATATCATTGAAATGTGTTCTAGGAAAAGGCACCAATAACGACAGCTGCCTCCTCAGCAACTCTCACCTCGCCACTTTACTCCTGACACCCCCCCCCCACACACACGCACGCACGCACCTATCAAAACATCTGGCGAGTATAAGCGTAACAGGCCGGATATTGTTTCGGACATACAGTATATGCAATCACAAGGTTAGCTGTCCTTTCAATTAAAGACACAAAGCCTGAAATTTGTGGGGGGAGGAAAGTCGATTACATCGATCCCAGTACTCAACTGGCATTTGTTTTATCGACCCAGAATGGATGAAAGGCAAAGTTGACCTCGGTGGAATTTGAACTCACAACGTAAAATCGGGTGAAATGCCGATTGGTGCGCTCGGTTTTGTGAGCATATGAGACTAAGTGCCAGTCTGGATAAGCTTGGATTTTCAGGAAAAGAAATCAACCAAGTTACTCGCACATTGAAAATACAAGTTGTAAGCGGAACGGTAAAAATATACAAGACTTTTCTCAAGCTTAAAATATGACATTGTTTTCGTTATTTACATTCCAATGATGGAGCTTTGTATGTATGTTAGAAATCAACTGCTTCTTCAAAGGAAGAATTTAGACAATTAAAAATATAAGACATACATACATACATACGTGTATCTTGGTAATTGCTCATTGTATGTGTGTGTGTGCGAGAGAGAGAGAGAGAGAGAGAGAGAGAGAGAGAAAGAGAGAGAGAAGCTTTTCTACTAATTTTAACGTTTCTGTATTCTTTCTCATGATTGTCAAGATAATGTTGTTGATTGGATGAGCTTGATACTGTTCTTACAGCCTTATAAATGAAAATAATTATAAATTTAGGGCAAGATGTTAATCGATTAAATTCACCTTCTGTACTTGATTGGTATTTTATATCATCAACACCCAATGTTGGCCTTGGCATGAATTGAACCCATTTCGCAAACAGCCGGAACAAGTATCTAAAGATGTTTGTCTCAGGGCTACATAACTTTAGTTCGACCCAACTAAGAGTAAAGCCCCGTTCATGTACTGCGGTGAATGCAGTTGATTAGTCCTTACCCCACTGCATTGGTGTAGCTAGAGTATGTCAGCCGGGGCAGGATGTTATACAGCAGAACCCAAAATGCTGCCCTCCAGTAAAGCATCACCCGGGACGGGCAGCCTCCTTGTCACCCACAGCTATTTTGCTGCCTCAGCGTTGTGGCTTTGTTGCTGTATCATAAATTTATGGTAGACTTGTTTGAGCATCGACCAAAATGTCTTGCCTTACAGTTCAAAACGAGACTGTTCTTTACATTCTACGTTTAAACCCTACTGAATTTAACTTGACCTTTCATACATCGAGGTCGATTAAATAAAGTACCAGTACGTAAAGCTTCGATTTAACCGGCGAACCCTTTCCCCTAAATTTCAGATCTTTTGTCTATGTTAAAAAGTGGTGGGTTGACAGAATCGACAGAACGTAGCAAGAAATGCTTCCTGCTGAAATATTTCTCGCTTTTAAAGGGAACAAATGTCCAGTGGGAGGTGAAGGTCGGTATTTGTTCTTATATCACGTTTCACACTTTCTACGAAGATTACAGAACAACATAAGTCCGTTAGTAACTGCAAATAGGATATTTCACTTATATGGCAGTTAACAAATTTAAAGTATTTTGGTTTATATAAAGAAATAAAATTGCGTGATTCACAAATGAAATAGATTAATGATTTTGCTCAAAGCACATCCTCAAGACAAGAAAAAAGAAAAAAGGTATATAGTTGATAGGATGTAATCCTAAATTTAAAATATTGAATGTAACCAAAATTACCTTTATAGGTAGAAGAGACTGGTGCCGAAGTCCTAGGAATACGTGTGACAAAAGGTGATGCACTGTATGAACTTCCCAGAGTAAATTGTGAAGCAGTTGACGATGAGAAAGTTGTGCCATAAGTAATTTCACTGACAGAAGGCAATGATTGTGGAGTACTTGCGCTGGTTGTTGGGGCTGTCGAGGGAACTGGTGTGGGTCTTAAACTGGTTGTTGGGGCCGTTGAGGGAAC